>NW_001865059.1:78444-89383 GCF_000002865.3 Monosiga brevicollis MX1
TCTCTCTCTCTCTCTCTCTCTCTCTCTCTCTCTCTCTCTCTCTCTTCTCTTCACTCTCCCTTTCTATGTAATTCCTGACCCCATCCTTTTTCTGACCCCCCAAGCAACCAAGAAAGGCCAGACGTCCGTCCAGCGAACGAGAGACCGCGGAAGGCGACTCGCCAACCGCCGGACCCCGCCGTCGCGCAGCGGATACCGATCACGTCCTCGACGATACCGAAAGAGGCGAGGAAGTGGAGGGGGGCCGTGCGCACAACGGAAAGAGATATAGGTTTGTTCCCTTTTTTTGTTCCCGGGTTTAACCGATTTGATTGGGTGCGCCGTTGCAAACAGCAGCGAGCACTTGGGTCGATCTCGGGGCTCTCTCTCCCTCCTCTCGCTCTCTCTCTCTCTCTCTCAACACCTCAGATACACAACCCCTCGACAACGAGCTGCGCCAACGGACACAGCACGCACTCGTCTTGCGTCGAGTGCAAAGCGCAGCAACTCAAACCCAGATCCATGCCCCATTTCTCAACCCTTCATGCCAAAATTACCACGCTACTCCAACACACCGCACCTATCCTCTCCTGGCTGGACTATATCCATGCTGTCCTCTCCTGTACTTGTCTGGCCTTCCTTGGGCCCCTGAATGGTCTTGGCCAGAGGCCTGCTGGATGCATATGCGTTGTTGCTTTCTCATCCATGGATTTACCCATTCATTCATGCATGCTCTTTTTCTCACAACATCCCTCAGCCTCCATCCCGCTTCCAAGCACCCCTTTTCTTTCAGCACAGTCAGCTTTTCGCTCCGACTCACTTTGCGACAATGTCCGCCATTAAATGATTTCCTATGACAGATTAAACCCGAGTGGCCACACAAGACAGCATTGATCATACTGCAGCGACCAGGCAAGCGATCATGCGCCCCGAGTCTCAGAGCTCGGCTTCAGGCACTATCCTCATTCTTCTTCCTCTCTTATGACAGACTCTGCAGTCAGCCATCTTTAGACTGCTCATCGGCGCGCCGCGCGCGCCCTTTTGGCGCGGCCAACCGCTCTCCATTTGCTGTTCTCTAGCCACCGATCAGCCATGCAGCTTTCTGACCCTGCACGTATGTGTCGCTAGTCAATACCTTTGATTGGATTTGTATTTCTTTTTTTTTTTTTTTTGTTTTTTTTTGTATTTGTATTTCTTTTTTATTTTTTTTGCGACGCAACCTCCACTGACCTTGCATCTCATCGTCTCATCATGTCTCATACTCCATGTGCCGCGCTCTGCCCGTGCCCCCATTGCCTTCTCCCTGCTCACCGTTGCAGGCGCCCTGCGGGCGCGAGCTTTCCTCTGCATTGGCCTCGTGATGACTCTTTTGACGACGCGCGTCTTTGGTCAGTGTAGCAAGCTGTTGATGCCCTGGTCAACAACCCCATGGAGGCACGTGAGTCGTTTTCAGCCAGAACGCAAATCTCATGATCATGTTCCATCGTTTGCCATGCTTTCGTAGGTGCCGCCGACGATACATCTCTACTCGACTGCGTGGGGCTGACAACTGGTGACAGTGCAGTACACGTGTCAGAAACAATCACCTGTACCATCGTACCACAGGATACTGGCGCACCCACCGCAGTCAACGCGGCCGACTTCTCCAGCACACCAACCCTCGTTGGCGCGACGTTTCCCAACGGCGCGACTGCCGAATATGTCGTTGATGGCGCCGTTCTTCGCTTCAACGTTACCTCACCAGGCACCATACAAACCGTCTCCATCCATGGACTTTTGGTTGACGACACCACCACCTTCCCAGCCAGTCCTGTGGAAATGTTCATGATTGAGAACCTTGATGAAACGACCACCTACTCCTGCAATTCACTCCTAACCCCATCTACCGTGTTTCGAACCACGGGCGCTGCGCGCCTCGGGCTTTGCACCTTTGATTACCAAGTGGGTGGTGTAGACTCGACAGGTCATGGCTCAGATCTATCCATCTCACTCTCACTCGCGGCCACCAATGCAAACGCTGCCCTTGCCGCCCTGGTTGAGGAAGCTGACCACTATCGCAACGCGACAGCCGTCCTCACTGCCCCCGACACAGCCGGCGTCTTTTTTACAGTGTCAGCTGCCGTAGTTGGTGGCTCAAGCATTGCTGGCAGCCCCAAGACGTTGTATGCCATTAATGAGCCAGACACATCCACGACCTTTGCCTGCTCCGGCACCGCCCGACAAGGCGGCACCCTAACATGCGCTCTTCGCCCACGCAAAACCAATACGCGTCAACAAGGCATTGCTGATGATTTCGTTGTCACCGTTACGTCTGGTGGTAGCATCAGCGCCGCCCTCGCCACGCCCGGTGCTGCTCCAGCCCTCGAACTCAGCGTCAGCTTTGCTGTCAGTCCGGCTGTCTCAGCCATGACCGTTGAAGTGACAGCACTGGGTTCGGCCTTGGCCAACAGCCCCTACTCCATCCCGGTGTATGGAACCCCAACCGGTGACTCGACCTTGGCCTGTGTGGGACAAGAATCGGGGACAGCCATTGTTCGGACCCTTGAGGTTGTCGAGTGCACCATTACCGTCCGCGATGGTAGTGGCACAACCCGCGGCCTGGCCTCGGATTTTGGCCAGCCCACCAGTGTCAACGGCCTGTTTATCACTGCCGTGCAACTCCCTACGTCCCCCACTGATGGCAGCCAATTCACCTTTACCGTCACGGCAGGCACAACGCTCGGAGCCATGTCCGTGACCGGTTACCTGGCCGATCAGAGCACAACGCTTGCCAACACTGTTGATCTGGTCGTTCGTGGTCGTCCCACGACCGACAGCCAGCTCAACTGTGCTGGCCTCCTCACCGGCGACAACACTGTCCGTAAGAATGACATTGTGGCCTGCAGCATCATCGTCAAAGATGTGGATGGCAACACCACTGGCGAAGCCTCGGACTTTACTGTTGCAGGTAGCACGTTGGTGGAAAGTAATGATGGTGCTCTCTTTCTCTTCAATAAAACTGCTCCCGCAACCGCAGGCCAAACCATGCTCATTAATGCCTACCTCGAGCTTGGCGCTACCGATGAGAACCTTGATCAGTCCCCTTTTGCCATGATTGTCCGCGGGCAACCAGATGTCACGTCGACGCTCGACTGCGAGGGTCGCGTGTCTGGCACATCTTTTGTCAAAGTGGGCGAGATCATTGATTGCACCATCACCGCTCGCGAAGCTAATGCTCTGACCACAGGCTTTGTCAGCGACTTTTCAGTTCCATCTTTGACTGGTGCTTCATATGTTGCCGATAGCTTGGCAGCTGCTTCGTCGGGTGCTCGGTTTACCCTGTCTGTGACAACCACAGGCGCCGTTGGAGATACTGTTAGCATCACTGGCCAGATTGGCAATGGCACGGCCTTTACTCAGAGTGCTTTTGAACTGACCGTTCTCGGAACCCCAACCGCTGCATCTACCCTGTCCTGCGTCGGTCGAGACTCTGGGACAGCTGTCGTGCGGACGCTCGAGATTGTTGATTGCACAATTGTTGTCCAAGATGGCAGTGGCGCAACTCGCGGTACTGCTGCTGATTTTGGAGTACCCACGACGGCCAATGGAACCTTTGTTACGGCCATTGAGCCAGCTGCTTCCCCCAATGACGACGGCTCCCAATTTATCTTCACTGTCACGGCTCCTGCTACGAGTGGAACCATGTCGGTGACAGGATTTCTTGCGGATCAAGTAACTGAGTTGGCCAACGTTGTAAATCTCGAGGTCCGCGGTCGCCCCACCATCGACAGTACGCTGGAGTGCATTGGCTTGGCTTCTGGCACTGAATCAGTTCGTGTAGGCGAAACAGCAACTTGTACGCTGACCGTCCGTGACGCCGACGGCACCACTGATGGTGAAATTGCTGACTTTTCAATTCTGACGGCATCAGACACCAACACGTACACATGGACGGACGTCTCCGGCACTGGCAACGTCTTTGAAGCCAATGTCACCATGCCTGCAACGAAAGTTGCTTTTAGCGTCACGACCACGCTGACAGAGAGCGGGCGTGATATCGATGGCAGTCCATTTGTGTTTGATCTACGTGGTGTGCCAACCACCGCCAGTGAGCTCTCATGTGATTCAGCCATCACTGGCAACCAGCAAGCCCGTGCCTCGGAGACCATCGAATGCGTCTTGCTGGTGCAGGATGCCGGTGGTTCATCGTCCGGCTTTGCCAGCGACTTTGGAGTCACTGTCGATAACGGTGGGGCCGCATCAGCCCTCACGGAGGCCTCTAGCGGCGGTTATTTCACTTTTACAGTGGCCGCTGGTACGCAAGTTGAATCAATTACCTCCATCACAGTTACTTTGACCGACGGTGGTGCAGCGCTTGATGGAGGCGCAGAGAATATCACTATTTTGGGTACACCCACAGTTGACTCAAACATCTCCTGCGTTGGGGACGTCTCGGGCACCACAAGCATTCAAACTCTCGAGTCGGTCACGTGTACTCTCTTCATCAATGATGCGAGTGGTTCCACAACCGGCCTGGCTGGTGACTTTGCCATTGCAACGTCAGTCGGCGGTTCAAACATTGGTGTGCCTCGGGCAGTGCCAGGTCAAAGCTCGCGCCTGACGTTCTCCCTGACAGCGCCCTCCACTGGCGGTGCCACGTTTACAATTACCGGTCGCATGGCCAACACTGATGCGTTTACTCAGGGCCCTGTGGCTTTAACGGTGTTGGGCCGTGCCTCGGCAGCTACAACGATGGTTTGCTTGGGCAAACGCTTCAATCTTACCAATGTCGAAATTGGCGAGACAATTCTGTGCACTTTGACTCTCCGCAATGCGGATGGCGTTTTGGCAGCTCCGACCACGGACTTTAAAGTACCAGAAATCACATCAGGAACAGCACCTACCAGTTATATCAGCATCAATGGCGGCTTTCAGGCGACGTTCGAATTTAATAGCAGCGGCACTGTGGGTGATGTTGTACAAGTTGTCGTGCGTCTTGCCAGCACCAACAGCCCATTGACACAAGGCGAGGAGCGGTTGACAATTGTTGGCACGCCAACGGATGACTCCACCCTCACCTGTGCTGGATATGACACGGGTCTTGCGTTTGTTCGTGAGAGCGAGAAGGTGCTGTGCACAATTGTTGTGGCTGATGGTAGCGGCGCTACCACCGGTGTTGCGCAAGACTTTGGCACTCCCATCGTGGTGGGTGGTACAGACCCCGAGCCGGCAACGGGTGTCAGCTACGTGACGGGTGGTGCCACTATGGAGTTTAACCTGACGGCACCCACCACGGAGGGCAGCGCATTCACCGTGACAGGAGCCTTGGCAGACGCAAGCCTCTTTGCCGAGGGGGCCTTCAGCTTGACGGTCATCGGCACACCCACCTCCGCGTCAACGCTCTCCTGTGTGGGCGAAAACAGTGGTACGACATCAGTCCGCGTGAGCGAGCTGGTGTTGTGCACCATCACGGTGCGCGATGCCGATGGCGCTACCACTGGTTTGGCCTCTGACTTTGAGTCGCCCACCATTGTGGGCGGGACGGGCCTCACTCCAGCTTTGGGTGTGGTGTATGTCACGGGAGGTCTCACCATGACTTTCAACGTGACCGCGCCCGCCACCGTTGGGGCCGCGTTCACGATCCTAGGCAACATGGCTGGTGGAAGCCCCTTTGATGAGGGTGTGCTCACCATGACGGTGGTGGGCACCCCTACGACTGCGTCGACTCTTGACTGTGTGGGTTATCGAAGTGGGACCGCATTTGTGCGCGAGAGCGAGAAGGTGCTGTGTACCATTACGGTCCGCGACGATTCAGGTACAACAACCGGCGTGGCGACCGATTTTGCAACGCCGACGGTGGTGGGTGGCACTTCGCTGGAGCCCGCATCTGGTGTGGCATATGTAGCGGGAGGCGCCACCATGACCTTTAACGTGACGGCACCGGCGCTTCTGGGCACTACGTTTACGGTGACGGGTGTTTTGGCCGATTTATCAGACTTTACGCAGGGGGCACTCAGCCTCACTGTGGTTGGTACGCCTGCAAACACTAGCACGATTGCATGTGAGGGCCTGGTCTCACAGGCTGGTACGCTGGTCCGAGTCAATGAAACAGTCCGCTGTACCGTGGTTTTTCGCGATGTCACGGGAGCAACCACAACGGGTGTGGCCGCTGATATTTTGACAGTGAACATGACCAACACATCTCGCTCGGCGCCGCCAACGGGTGTTACGCTGGCTGGGGACCTGGCCACAGTATTTGTTGATGTTTTGGCTCCGGACACTGTGTGGACAACAGCGACCGTAGGTGTTGTTATTTGGAATGGACAAGAGCTCGACTCGGGTGCCGCCACCTTTTCAACCGGTAAACTCGTCTCGGGTTTTTCTTTTGCTACCTATCATCCTGCTCTTGCTTGCTTTGTTTGTGTAGTTTTCTGACAGCTTCGATTGCCCGTCTCGTTTGCTAGAGTACTTCCCTGATATTGCTTCCTTCGATTTAAATTTTGAAGTTGGTGCGGGCGTGAGCAAGAACACCACGCTGACGCTTCAGCTGCAAGCTGAGGTCAATGCTACGGCATTTGACGTTTCGGCGCTTACGCTTATCAATGGGGACGATCCGGAGACCAACTTCACTTTCACGTCCAATACTGTTGTCGCCTCCCCTTTTGATGGCGTCACGCAAGTGCTGCTTGAACTGGATCAAACAGATGCAGACAACCTCAAGCTGATCCCTTGGTTTTTGGATGGTGCCAACAATATTGCGTTGATTTTGAGTGGTACAAACGGATTATTGAGTTCCACCTCCCCGTTTGAAGAGCATCGAGCTGTCACAGTCGCCACCGCTGTGGCCTTGCGCACGCATGTTTCCGATACCACGGCACCCCGAATTGCCGTGGAAGGGTTTGCAACCTTTGATGCCAACTCGGGCACCATGCAGCTTATTTTCACCGAGCCCATGAATGCATCTTCGGCGGATTGCTCGGCAATTACTCTGGCTTCGCGCTACAGTGGGGGCACGCAGATAGCTTTGGCTCAGTCATCGACCGTGACCTCTGAGAATGGACGAACAGTTGAGATCTCGCTTTCGTCTTCGGATCGTAGCCGGCTCGCACTCGACCCCGAGGTGTGCAAGTTGGCCTCTTCCTGTTGGTTAAGTTTCACGACTGCCTTTATTGATGACATGTCCGGAAACGCTGTGCAAGCATTGGCGGCAACCCAAGACTTCACTCGTCTGCCCGTCACATTCGTGGCAGACACGAGCGGTCCTGCGGCTCTTGCGTTCGACTTGGATTTGACAGCTGGTGAGCTCACTCTGACTTTTGACGAGCCAGTCGATGCAAGCAGCATGGATCCTTGTGCCATTGGCTTTGACAGTGGAGTTACAGCTGTGCCAGTGTGTACACCAACCGACCAAACCTCAACGGCCTCAACTGTGGACGGTGATAGCATCACCGTTACCTTGAGCAACCGAGTCTTGAATGCTCTTAAGCTAATTGTGGCTGCTGAGGGTCACACAAGCTTGACGCTATCTACCAGTTTGGGCATGGTGGAAGACCTATCTGCCAGCCGCAACCTGTCCCCGGCTCAGACCAACATCACTCTCAGCCAATTTACGGCAGACGCTGTCGCGCCTGTTTTGCAAGCCTTCAGTTTGGACCTTCAGGATCAATTCCTACTCTTAACCTTTGACGAACCCATGCTTAACGCCACCTGGTTTGTGTTCAATGCGTCCTATCTTCAGCTTGCTTCTGCGGCGTCGTCTGCAAGTGTCACTGTTCATTTGCAGGGCAATGCAGTCGTCCGCTTGAGCGACACCACCGTGCTGCGAGTCACTTTGGACGATGCGACCACCACCGCCATCAAGTCTGACTCACGCATTGGATCAGCCACAAGCAATACCTTTTTGTCAGTCACAGCTGGCTTTGCGCAGGATGTGGCCAACAACACACTCGGTTCCGTGAGTGCTCTGCAAGCCAGCTCGATCACCCAAGATACCATCGGGCCCCAGCTGACTGCTTTCACCATGGATATGCAGTCGGGGGCTTTGCGACTCACTTTTGATGACGTTGTTGACGCATCCACTTTTGATGCAACGGCCTTGACCATTCAGAATGCGAGCTCACGTGGGAGCTCAGCATCATATCTACGTCTGAGTGGGGGAAGCGTGCCAGCTAGCAACAGCCGTATCATGGTTGTCACCCTCTCTGCACTGGACTTGAACACGCTCAAGTCCCAAGTTAACCTTGCACGGGATCAGGCGTCGACTTACTTGACAATGGATGCCACGGCTTTCAATGATGTCAATGCACCTGCCCGTGATGTCATTGCTATCACCAATGGTGCGGCACAGCTGGCAGCAACATATGTTGCGGACACGACCTCCATTCGCCTGCTGGAAGCGGGCTACAACGTTGATGCTGGCAACATGCTTCTCTCCTTTTCCGAATTTGTGGTTCTGGAGTCATTCAATGCCACGGGTCTAGAGGCCTCCTTCAATGCCTCGGGCGTTATTGAAACCTTTGCGCTGACAGCAGCAACTGCTACGCAGGTCTCTTTGACCTCCCTGCTCGTCTCAATCCCCGTTTCACTGCTGGATGACTTTAAACGGGCATCTTCACTGTCCCTGGGCAACGGCAGTCTGGCCACGCCAGCCACACTTGTGACGGATGCTTTCACCAACCCTCTGTCTGCAGAACCCGCCTTTCCGCTTGTGCGTAGTGCCGATGACAGCACCTCCCCTTCTCTGGTGAGCATCGCACTTGACGTCAATACCGGTCTCTTGAAACTCAGCACCTCAGAGTCCATCTCGCTCGTGTCGGTCAACTTGACCCGGATCTCGCTGCGTGGCGCCGCTTCCTACCCGCTGACGGGCAGTCAACTGGATGGTCAGGCCTCTGCTCGTGATGTGAACATCACTTTGTCCTTGAGCTTGCTAAACCGCATCAAGGCTGACAACAATAGTCTGGATACGTTTGTGCTCGCTGTTGAAGCGTCAGCCTTCGTCGACTCTTACGCAAATGGCAACGATGCCAACGAGACATTGCCCATTGAGACATTCCAGGCTGACACAATCAGCCCGCTTGCAGAAAGCGGGGTCATTGATTTGGACAGTGGCTTGCTCTCACTCTTTTTCAACGAGCCAATTGATCTGGCTAGCCTTAACGCGAGCTACTTGACCTTGACCAACTTGAACGGCAGTGTTACAGCGGTGGCGGCAGCGGACAGCACCTTAACTCAGGATAAGCGAAACCTTACCATCACTCTGTCCTCGGGCGTCATGGAGGCCATCAAGCTCAACCCTGCCATCTGCCTTCCTACCGACACATGTGCGGTCAACGTCACAGCGGAAGGATTGGCAGACACCAGCGGTAATCTGATTGCCTTCACAAGCCTTGTCCTTGCGGTGCAACCCGACGTGACGCCCCCCGTCATTACAGCAATGTCTTTCAACGTGTCATCTCGCATACTCTCTCTGTCATTGTCAGAGGCCATCAGCGTTGCAAGCGTTGACCTCACGGGCATCAGCACAGCCCAGGGGGGGCTTGACGTGAGCGTGTATACAACCGCTCCGCGAACAACCGTGCTTGAGCTCGTCATCAATCGTACAGCGTTGGCCGCGCTTCAGCTCACGCATGATTTGTTCATTGATGCGAGTTCATCCACTGTTGTGCTGGCCAACGCCTTTTTAGCGGACGTTTACGGAAACCTCCTGGCTGGCGCCACTGTACCCTGTGACACCTATCAGCAAGACAACATTATTCCCGTGGTGACAGCAGTGCGTGCTCGCATGATCGGTGGGGCCAAGCCATTGCGCTTGATTTTTGAATTTTCCGAAATTGTCAATGCGTCCACTTTTGCTTCGAGCGCCGTTTTCCTTCCATTTCATGGCGTGGCCCTCCCTGATGGTACAGCCTCGTCAAATGTGGACGGCAACGTGGAATATGTCTTATCCAACGCTGGCTATGCCGTTCTCCATGCACTGCGACCTATTCCTTTTGCCAACTCTTCGCTCTCCAACGTCAACATTACTGCAGATGCAGTACTTGACGTGGCGGGCAACGGCGTGGCTGCCCAAGAAGTGACGGCAACGCTCGATGAAGTGGACTTTGTGGCGCCCGAGTTGGTATCGGGCACGCTTGCCTTTGACACCGCCACTCTGACGGTCAGTTTTTCTGAAAATGTGGCCGTTTCAACAGCAACCATCTCCTTTGCTGTCCATGGTTTTGAAGTCGGTAACTTTACGGTAGATGTCCAAGCAGGATCCCTGGTGGGATTTGTCAATCCTGTAGTTGCTGATCTGACCGCAGACGCTTTGAATGTGCTCAAGACGAAGCCAAGCATTGTTTTGGAGAGCGAGCTTACCAGCACCTTGTTTACTCTTGACGTTGCCGACGATGCCGACAACGCGCTGCAGCTGCCCGTCACCATAAATTGGACCATTGATGCAGACACCGTGGCCCCCACTGTCACTGCGTACGCACTTGATCTGAGTACCAGCACGCTGACCCTCAACTTTAGCGAAACGGTGAATTTAACCTCGCTTGTGGCCTCCAGTCTGCGCATTGGCACTGGTGCGGCAGCTAGCAACTCCTTGGCGCTGCAAGAACTTGTTTGTGCCGAGAATTACGGCGTCAGTTGTGACTTTGTCTTGTCCGCCGCTGATCTCTTTGCTCTGCAATCGGCGGCACACGTGGGAGTTAATGCCAGCACCTCCCTTCTGTATTTGGCATCTGGCTTTGTGCAAGATGTCTTTGGCAATGCAGCCGCCGCTGATCTCACGGGCCTGGCACCCACCTCTTTTACGGCGGATATGGTGCGCCCCAGTGTAACTAGCTTCAGCTTGGACCTCAATGTTTCAACCCTGACCATCGCTTTCACCGAACCCGTGACTGAGTTTAACGCCTCGTTAGTGCATGTTGGCTTTGGTGGGACAAGTCTCGCCGTGAGTGGCACCGCTACAATTGCCAGCGCGCTTGTGACGCTG
>NW_001865059.1:89433-105565 GCF_000002865.3 Monosiga brevicollis MX1
ATCTTTTCACTCCACCCCACGGTCTGCAATAGCACTGATCGTTGTTTGCTCACCTGGGAGGACGATGCAGTGTGGGACACAGCTCTGAATGGAGTATTGGCCGGCAATCGCAGCGTTGACGTTCTTGTGCTGGACACGATTCCGCCGCGCTTGCTGGCGTTTACACGTATCGACTTGGACACCAGCGAAGTCACGCTACGCTTCAGCGAAGTCCTGGACACTGCTTCTTTGGTACCAGGCGAGATTACCCTGCAAACGCTTTTTGAGGATCCGTCCTCGACCGTGACACTATCCAACTTTACAGTTGCTCTTGGAAGTGTAAATTCGCGGTTGCTTGTTTTGTCATTGGGAGTGCTTGACATTAATGCCATCAAGCGAGACCCGCTGGTCTGCAGCTACCGTGCTAGCTGCTACGTGACCTTCTCCGCGGCCTTTGGCCAGGACACAAGTGGAAATGCAATTGTAGCGACGGGACAAACCGCCCCAGGATACCTGGTTTCCACATTCGTGGGGGACAGCGTCAAGCCCACACTCACAGGCGCAAATCTCAACTTGACAACGGGCGTTCTGGGCTTAACTTTTGATGAGCCCATCAATGACGGCAAACTGTTTGTGGGTCGTTTTTCGATCGTGGACGGGATCGCATCTGTAGTGGTTGCTCTCTCGAGTGGTTTCGCCACCACTGTACATGCCAATTCACTTGGTGCAAGCATACAGCTTTCAACAGAGGCCCTCAATGCCGTGAAGCTGCAGAAGGAGAACGTGGCCGATGTGAGTGCAACAACTGGGGCGTTCCGTGATCTTGCCAACCCAGCAAATGAGGCGATTGCGCAGATCACGTCCCTTCTCCTTCTACCAGATACAAGCGCACCTAACCTTGTGTCGTTCACGCTGGACCTTGACGCCAATGCGCTGCTCATGACTTTTGATGAGCCCATGCAAGATGATTTCAATGGAACGTTCTTGACATTGCGTGAAACTTCCGCCATCGCTAACGCTACGCAGAGCTACAATTTGACTGCTTCGCAGTTTCTCTGGAGCGCCGACGGCCTTAGCGTCATCCTTACCCTTGACGCTGCTGATGTGGGTGCCCTCAAGAGCAATGCCAAGCTAGGAACGCTAGTGACAAACACGTTTCTCTATGGTTTCGATTTTGCCCAAGACGTCAGTGGCAATAGCGTGGCTGCAATTGCAGGGCGCCAGGCTGAGGCGGTGGTCCGGGACGATACTTTTACGCAGCTGGTAGCCAATCACCTTAACCTTACAGCCGCCACGCTACGCCTGGTGTTTGACGACGCGGTTAATGCTTCTACCTTGACACCAAGCGCGCTGGAGCTGCGCAGCAACCGCACCTCCACAGCCCAAACCATCACGTTGACAAGCTCTACCGGTCGGGCGATTGCTGGTGCGCCTTTTGAGGTGATGATTGAGCTGTCAGCAGCTGACTTGCATCGCATCCAAAGGCAATCCCAGTTGGCGCGTTCCATTGCAACCACCTACATCGCTTTTACTAGCGCCTTGCTTGATGATGTCAATGGCGCGCCCGTTGTGGCAGTGCTTGGAACGCGTGCGCAACAGGCGACCTCATATGTGACTGATGGCACCTCACCACAGATTGCTGCCTGGACATTTGATGCAGATGCCATGCAACTTACTCTCAATTTCTCAGAACCGATTGTTCTCGGCAATCTATCGGCGCTTCAACTGGTTGAACTTGAGGAGCTTGACCTCAATTCTTCAAGCTTTAATCAGCTCAATTTCCTAGCGTATACTGTGGACCTGAGTCCATCTCAAGTGGCTGCTGTTCAGGCTAGCCTGCTTTTTAAAAATGCTAGCACCTCTGTGTTGCGTGTTGCCCCAGATTTTGCGGTTGATCTGTTTGGCAACGCCATGCTTGCGGAAACAGTGGTTGCCAGTGAGTATGTGGTCGACTCGACGCCTTCAACGGTACAGTCCTTGCTCGTCGACCTTAGCCTGGGAAGTGTCCTCCTAACCTTTGATGAGGTCGTTGTCCCAACAAACGGAAGCGTGGCGCTTATCAGTATTGCAGAGTCTGGCAATGTGACTCTTCCCGTTCGTGCGCTGGGTTTGACGCCCAATGCCACGCAATGGTTCCAGATTGATGCTGCCGCGTTTTTGGAGCTTTTGGGCACAAGTTTCGAGACAGACAATGCGACATTCTTTTTCATCCCAGACTTGCTTGTACAGGACATGGCGGGTGTGCCCAACGTGGAGCATACAGCTGATGTGTTTACCGTGACCCCCGATCTCGTTGCTCCCGTTCCAGTGGAGGCTGTTGTGGATATGAACATTCGGGCCCTTGACATTGAGTTTTCCGAGCCCGTCAATGCGCAATCGGCCAATGGCAGTGCATTTGTTCTTGCAGGCGCAGCGTCGGGGCAGACGATCCGTCTGACAGATGCGACGGCGTCAACACCTTCCCTGCCTGTGCTTCGCCTGACGTTTACGCCTGCCATTACTGAATTCATCCTCGCGCAAGATGAGGTCGTCTTCGTCATTGGCAACACGAGTGTGCAGCTTTCTGCCGGTGCTGTGGCTGATCGTCGCAACAACTCTGTGGGTGCCTCGAGTATCGTGCTGCACGACGTTTTGGATGATGTGACGCCCCCTGTTTTACAAAATTGGTCGCTTGACCTGAACAATGGCCTGTTCTCATTCACTTTTGACGAGTCGGTCAACGCCAGCCTTCTCAACTTTACAGGCGTTTATTTGCGCAACTCGGTGACGGCGTACAATTTCTCGCTCACCGATCTGACCGTTACAGGTGGATTCATTGCCCTCCAAGTTTCTGCCGCGCTTCCTGCATCCCGCCTCACAACCTTGCTCTTTGATGAACCTCATATCTGGGCCAACCAGTCGCGACTAGCCTTTCCGGCCACTTTTGCAACGGATCGCTTTGAAAATCAAATTTTGGCTGTGCCTGCACCCGGCATACAAGCCACGTCCGTGATCCCGGATACGACGGCGCCTGTGCTGCTATCTAGTGCGATCAACTTGTCGACTGGAGTTCTGGGACTGCGATTTTCCGAACCTGTAGCTCTCGACTCTTTCAACGCCTCGCGCGTGCAGCTGGAGGGCGGCAGTCCTGCCACCAACGTTGTTGTGGTTGACAACAATGTGACGCTCAGTGATGAAGGCACGCTCATCGAGATCATCTTGTCCCGCGATACTCTTGCGGCCGTGCAGCGCCATCTTGTGCTTCCCGGTGGCGGTACTCCCAATATCAACGTCAGCTTGCTTACAGATAGCGTGGCTGACACGCGCGATAATTGGGCCATCACCCAAGGTGTTTCGTGCAGTGTGGCTGCTGATGTTATTGCGCCTACTTTGATCGGATTCTCCGTTGATCTCAATGCTCCTTACCTTGCGCTCACTTTTTCCGAGCCCATGGATTTGGCTAGCACCAATATTCCTGCCTTGGTTCTGTTGAGCTCGGCCGTCGACGCCACTCAGACGCAGCTGGCCAGTACCAATTTGACGTTTACAGATGCTCTCCATCGAGAAGCGTGGATTGTCCTGGCGGATGAGGACGTCACCAGCATTATGGCACGCAGTGGCTTCTTCACATCCGTGAACGATGCATATTTACTTGTAAGCTCACCCTTTCTTGCCGATCGGAGTGGCAATGCCATTTTCAATGCAACGCTAAACGCCACTGCTTTTGCCCGCGTGGATCGCACGCCAACGTTGATCAGCGCGCTGTTAGACATGAGCACGGCAACACTTAATCTCACGTTCTCCGAGGTTCTTGCCCCATCTTCGAGCAACCTGTCTCGAGTGGCTTTGGCCACACCCGACAACACCACATTTTACCTCTCGGCAAACAGCACCGTTGACACAGCGTCCCCTTCAGCTATCCTGACGATTCGTCTTGGTCTTAGTGACTACGACGGTGTGCTGGCGGCGGGCATTGCCACCTCGGCCGCCACGGTGCTTTGGCTAGAGCCGGCTGCATTCGAGACTCGGTTTGCTGTGGGCAATGTTGCAACGCAGCGCCCTCTTGATTCATACACCGGGGATGCGTCCACGCCAGCACTGGTGAGCTTTAGCCTAGACATGAATGAGCGTGTACTACTGCTCACTTTTACCAAGGTCATCAACGTCAGCAGCTTTCAAGCAGCAGCATTTGCGCTGCAGCAGACTGCCTTTGCCACCAGTTCGGTCCGCCTGGGGTCGCTGGACCTGCCTGCAACTAGCCTGAATACGCGTTTCGTTGCCATTGATATAAGTGTGGCATCGTATAGTGACCTGGCACTTGCAAACACTGTGTGCCGCTCGCTTGCGTCCTGCTTCTTGATCATCGATGCAAATGTGGCTGGCAACGACATGTTTGGCTTGTCCATTGCGGCTCAAAGCAACGGAGCCGCCCAAGCTGCCGCTGAATTGGTGTTGGACACCACGCCACCTCGTATCGCAGAGTTGCAAATTAATTTGACATCGCGCTCTGTGCACTTGGTATTTGATGAGCCCATTGATGCAACTGCTTTGAATGCGTCGGCTTTTGCGTTGGGTGCTGCCGAGAATTCCTTCGAAGCCATGACAAGTTTCCCTGGCCTTGCCGTGGGCACATCTGATGTACAATTCAGTCTGTCCAATCCTGACTTTGATGCCGTGGTTACGAATGACGCGATTTTGCGTAACCTATCCACTGCAGGCATTATATTTCTAGACACGCCTGCAACCTTGGTAGATGTTTTTGGCAACGCTGTGCTACGGCCCTCCTTTGCTGCGGCCACGTCCTTTACTGAGGATGCCCGCGCGCCAACAGCCATTAGCTTCTCGGTCAGCATTGACCAGGAACTAACGGTCACCATCACCTTTGACGAACCGCCGCGCGCACTGCTGACAACGCCCACGCTGGTGCTGACCAATGCTTCTACGTCACTGACACTTGGTGACCTGACTTTCCTTTCTCTCGACGGGCGTGATGTGACATTTGTCGTCTCTGCGGCCCGAGGCCGCGAGGCCAAGGATTTGGGCATTGCCACCTGGACTGCAGCCACGGCACAGGTTCCTGCGGAGATGGTGACAGATTTTGCTGGCAACAACAACAGCCTCATTGCCGATCTAGGTCCCGTGCAGACATCTGTGGTGGATGCCACAGCACCAATCCTACAGAATGTGGTTCTGGACTTTGATGCCTTATCCTTGCGCCTTGATTTTGATGAGCCCCTGCTCTCGCGGGGTGTCAATCTTTCTGGTCTTGCGCTACAAAATAACGGAGATGTGGTGGCCTTGACCAGCGCCTTGGATTTTACACTCAACTTTTCGAGCAGCACACTGTTTGTTGACCTGTCCCCAATCGGCCTCGAGCTCAAAAATGTAAGCTTGAATTTTGAAGCTGATCCTGCCAACACTGTGTTGGCCATTGCAAGCGGGGCATACGCTGATCTGTACACCAATGCCGTGGTTGGACCAGCCACAGCGGCCATCAACCAGACTGTTGCTGATTCGACCGCACCTCTCATTATCGCAGTCGAAGTGGATACCTCTCAGGGAACACTGTCCGTGGTCACCAATGAGCCTGTGGCAACGCCAGATCTTCGCTACAGTGTGTCCATCACGAGCGGTGGCACTACCATGCACCTGGCACCGGCTACCACTCAGTACCTACCTTCCCCTCGACACGGCGTCTTTGGTGACCTGGACCCTAGTGAAGTGGCTCAAATCAAATTGATTTTTACAAGCTGCAACGACAATTGCACCGGTTTTGTGCAAGCCAGCACCGTTTCGGACACGGTGGGTCTGGATAACATCAACACAACCGTGACCTTGACCCTCGTTCCAGACAGCATTCCCCCTGTCATTACTGCCAAGGTGCTGGACATGGAAAATTTGACCTTGTCACTGGTCTTTGACGAGCCTCTGAACACGGCGCAAGCTGTATCGGGCTTTGTGACCTTCCAAAACCAACCAAACAGCGCGAGTGCCACATATACGGTCTCTGTCACGCCAATTAGCGTAACCTATCTTTCCGCATACAGCATTCAGATTTTGCTGAGTGACGCCGATGGCAATGCGCTTAAGGAGCAGGCCGGCTTGGCAACCTCCACATCCAACACCTACCTCGCCCTGGATCTGACGGTGACCGACGTGCGAGGTAATCAGGTTGTTGCAGTCCCAACAAGTGCAGCTCTTGGCGGTGTGGTTGTCCAGGCCGATGGAGAAGAGCCACAACTACTGTCAGCCTCCTTGAATTTTGAGTCTCGCCTGCTGATTCTTACCTTTGATGAAACCATCAATGCCAGCTCCGTGCGCATTGCAGAACTCACCTTGCATGCGACAAGCACAATGCCTGCGCCCTCCTACCAACTCTCTGATTTAACCATCAGCTCTGCCGTTGTGGGCTCCGACTATGTACTTTCCCTTGGGTTCTCAAGTGTCGACAAAGATGGCATGCTGACCGCTGGTGTGGGCTTGCCCGAGGCTTACGTCGCAATTTCATCGGCCTTCGCAAGTGACATGTCAGGACTTGCAGTAGAGGCTTTAACGTTTGGTGTCAACCCCTTGGCCGTTAGTCCAATAATTGCTGATACCACTGCTCCCACCATTGCCGCCATCAATGTGACAGTCAGTTCTGGCGAGCTTGACTTGAGCTTTTCAGAAGCAATCAACGCAAGTTCATTGGATGAGACCTTGCTTCATGTCGGTTCAGCCACCGGCATTGCCACAGAATTTGTTCCCGTCTATTCCTATGTCGCCCTCGCTGGTGTGCGCACCCTTCACCTTGAGATGGATGCCACTTCAACAGCACAGCTCAAACAACTGGTTGTGGCTGGCCAGCTTCGCTTTAGCGCAGCTGCTAATCTTGTGTCTGACTTATTTGGCAACCCCAGTGTACCTTTGGTAAATGTGACGCCTGCCGCCGTGGCGCCCGATCAGACTGCGCCGACCCTGCTCAGCTGTACCATTGATGTAGCAACGGAGACGTTGACTGTTTCCTTCGACGAGCCCGTCTTCGTGAACGCAAGTGAATCTATCGAGCTGGGTAATGCGAGCAACGTTTGGATGCCATTGACGGATCCCATTCCCAGCGTCAGTGGAGCAACTGTTGCCGTTGCTCTTGACACTCTGACTCTGAATCGCGTCAAGGCCAACTTCTTTGGACCCGAGCTGCTGTGCCGTGCTGGGGCAACTGCACCCGTGTGGGATTTGTTTGGCAATGCGCCGGGGGCTGCGCTTGGTCCGCAAAACGTAACTTTAACGCCCGATGTGTCGGCGCCGACTCTTCTCGCAGTGACACTCAACCTCAGCTCTGCTACTCTTGTACTAGAGTTTGACGAGGCCATT
Organism: Monosiga brevicollis MX1; assembly: GCF_000002865.3. Classification (NCBI taxonomy): domain Eukaryota; class Choanoflagellata; order Craspedida; family Salpingoecidae; genus Monosiga; species Monosiga brevicollis. The sequence goes on from NW_001865059.1 coordinate 96,745, forward strand.
GACATCAATCTCACCGCCGCAAACCTGACACTTGAGACAGCTGATCTTGTGGTTGCTGTGACTGTTGACGGAGTTCAGCAGGACCTTGCTACCTCAACACTTGAGCTACATCTTGACCCCGGCAGCATGAATAGCATTCGCGTGAGCACCCGTCTGCTGAATTCAACTGTGTTCCTTTATTATTCGCCAGCCGCACTGGCAGACTTTGCTGGTAATGAGTTGGTCAACAACGGCAATGCTACTCTTCAGAGCGTCTTCCCTGATGAAGTGAGCCCCAGTGTGGTGTCGATTGTGATGGACATGACGGCCCAGATCGTCGTGATGGAGTTTGATGAGCCTGTTAAGGGTCTCAACCTGTCGATGCTGCGTCTGGGGTCGACATCAGCCACCGCCTCGGCTAATGCACTGGATTTACATAATTCTAGCACCGATGACCAGCTCACATACACTCTGCAACTAACCACGGCGGGCTTTGAAGCACTTGCTATGGATCCGAGTGTGGCCACCTCTGTCTCCAACACGTTCTTTTTCTGGCCTGCTGAATTTGCGCAAGATTATTTCGACAACACCCTTCAGCCTGCCAACAGTGTGGGCGTGGCGGCCACCACTGTAGTCAATGACACGGTGGCGCCGCGCATTGTAGCGTTTGACCTCAACGCGGATGATGGCACCCTCGCCGTGACTTTTAGCGAGCCCATGAGTCAGGCCGAGGTTCCTCTGTTGAATCTGAGTGCAACCAATAGCTCCCTCGGCCTGCCGATTGATGGCGCTTCCGGCAGCTGGAACGCACGACGAACCACGTATACGTTTGTTGTTTCTGCGCCAATTCTTGCGGATCTCATTTTGGATGAGATTTGCGATACAGAAGCACGCTGTTTCCTGCGGTGGTCACCCGAAGCCGCTTTTGATTATGCCGCCAATGCTCTGGTGGCCCTGGAGCCAGAGGGCAACCTGGCTGTACAGACATTCACGCCCGACTCCACACCCCCGGCATTGACAGCCTTTGTATCCATGGACATGAACACGGGTACTGTCAACCTTTCGTTCTCTGAGAACATGCGAGCCAGCAGCTTTGTTGCAAGCGGTTTGCGCTTCTCTTCTTTTTACAACGTGCCCACATTCTTCTCACCCAACAACGTGAGCGTGCTGACGCCCAACGGGGTGAATCAAAGTATTGCTCTGAGCGACAGTGACCTGCACCGCCTCAAATTGGCCGGCCTGTGCTCCAGCAACAGCGCCTGCTGGTTGTCAATGACTCTTGGGACCGCCACAGACATGGCCGGCAATGCGGTGCAGGCTGTGTCCAGCTCGACCTTTGATCCACGTCGAGTGCCCGTCGAGTTTCTTGCAGACACAACACGCCCTCAGTTGATCCAGGTGGACTTTGCGTACACGGGAAGTAATTCTGTGCAGCTTAACCTTACCTTTGATGAGCCCATGAACGGTGTCTCCTTACGCACCGACGTTTTGACCGTGGGCTCAAGCGCAACAGCCACAGTGGCTTTGACGACGAGTTTGGACACCACACCTGCTGATGGCCTTACTCTTTCAGCTGTGCTTAATCGTGCTGACTTTTTGGCCATCGCAGCTCATGCGACCATTGGTTTGGACGCTGGTACCACCAGGTTTGCCTGCACGGCGCTGTTGGGTGAAGATTTGGCTGGCAATGCCGTTCAGCCTCGCACCTTCGCCGCGCAAACTGAGCTGCAAGTTACCAACTTCATTCCAGACACTCGACGACCACTGTTGGCTGAGTTTGTGACGTATGACGCCACTGATGGTGGTCTTATTCTGCAGTTTGACGAGCCCATGCAAGCTGCCATCCTCAATTTGAGCGGACTTGTCCTATCAAACGGCACACTCGACTACATTCTCACTGCAGCCACGGTCAGCTACAGCGAGGCAACAGCGTATGCCAAACGTCGCATCAAAATCACGCCCTCGGGTCTTGACCTGCAGTACCTGCGTCTAACGCCACTCTTCTTCAAGTCGGTTGCAACTACATATGCCCGGATCAATGCTGAGACATTCATGGATCCCTTCTCCAATAGCAATGAGGCGAGTGTGGCCCTGCAGGCCAGCAACTTTGTGGCCGACACAACCTCCGCCAGCCTCGTTAATTTTACCTTGGACTTGAACCAATCCTTGCTCTCGCTCACCTTCGACGACATTGTAAAGAGTGACAGCCTGGACCCCACGCGCATATCGCTTCAAAATACTCAGGCAGGCACCAACGGTGCAGCTGGTCGCTACACGTTGACGGACGTCACGGTGGTCTCGTCGATTGACTACGTGGTTGACGCCTTCTTGTCCGTGGTGGATCTGGCCAATCTTCAGCTCGCCACAAACCTGGCCCGTACTCGTGCAGACACCTATCTGGTGATTGCCGCAGATGCTCTGGCCGATTCTTACAACAATCCCATCCAGGCAGTGGTTGCCAGTAATGCGCGCCAGGCTGCGCTTGTCGTTCCCGACGCCATCGCACCCCGCGCCGTGGGTGTTGAGCTTGACATGGGCGCCCGCGTGCTAAACCTGTCTTTCTCCGAGCCCACAGACGTGCAAAACATCAGTGGCATGGCCATTGGGGCCTATCCCAGTGACATGGTCAACATTGCTGGCTCCTTTGCGGCCACAGATAATTTGAGGCTGTCTGGTACACTTACACTTGATGCTGCTACGATTGACGACTTGAATCGACGCGGCCTTTGTCGCTCGGCTGCCACGTGCACGCTTGTGCTCGGGGCTGGCAGCCTAGTTGATTATCGGGATAATGAACTAGCCGCCGTAGCAGAGGTGGCGGTTGACACCTTGGTAGCAGACGTGAGGGCACCTACATTGCTTTCGTTTGGCTTAAATACGAACAGTGGCACCATTTCCTTGACCTTTGATGAAGTGGTCAATGGCACCTCCTTGGATGTCGAGGCACTGGCACTGGCAGCGACGCCAAGCAACATTCCACTGGCTGGCGTGGTGCAGGGGGCCCTTGCCCTAGACACCACCCTTACCGTGACATTGGACGCCAGTGCCCTCGATTCCATTCGCTTGCAGCCGCCGGTCGGCCGCAGTACCTCAAGCACTACTTTGTCGGGCACGGCATTTGTCCGTGACTCTTGGGGTAACGTCCACGCAACCCTGTCTTCACAAGTGGCCACAACGGTGGTATTGGATACCACGCCGCCCTTGGCACAAGCCGCCGTTCTCAACTTGACGTCCAATCAGCTGATCATCATTGTCAATGAGCCTGTGGCCGTGGCCGCCACACAACCAGAGCTCGTTGCTCTTCGCACTGTGGTCCAAGGCAGCGACGTGGTAGTGGCTTTGACCGCTGCCGATACAACCGTATCGTCCGCTAATGGTAACACACTTCGCATCGATTTGTCTGCCATCACCTTGAACAAGATTCTCGAGGTTCCAAGTTTTGCTGCACCAGGTCAAACAGTCCGACTCACACATACCAGCGGTGCCTTTGTGGATATGTTTGGCAATGACGCCGCCGCTCGTTCCGTTGGCAATGGACTGGAGTTGACAAATGTTGTCCCAGATACTAATGCCCCCTCCCTGGTGAGCTTCAGTGCTGACCTCAATGCTACCACTTTGCGCCTTACTTTTGATGAGCCTGTCAACGCCAGCACAGCCAACTTCAGCAAGTTGTTGCTTGTACGGGAGCAGAACCAGGTCTCCACCGTTTTCCGCTTGTCCAGCGCCGAGGTGCAAGCAGAAACACTATATGTGGTGGTAGTGTATCTCAGCTCAGGGGACGTAGACCGTCTCAATGCCATTGGCAACCTTTATTCAAGTCAAGGCACCAGTTACATGGCGCTCGATGCCGGCTTTGTGCAAGATTTGCAGGGCAACGATGCCCTTGTCTTGGACCTCGCCAACGCGCTTCTGGCCCATTCGTTTGCTGCAGATGAAACGTCCGGTGTTTTGGTGGGTGCGCAGATCTCGCTGACCACTGCCGAGCTTGTGTTGACATTCAGCGAGGTTGTCAACGCCAGCTCTTTGAACGTTTCTCGTCTCGCGGTGGGACCAAGGGCGATGGCCTTGGGCAGCGTGACCCTTCAAAGCTCTGCGGCCAGCAGTCCAACTGATAGTGCGACCACACTGACTATCTCACTGACCCAAAAGGATGTCAAGGCACTCAAGCGCGAGGGTGTGGCGTTTGCACCAGACCGTGCGTTTGTGCAGGCGTTGGCTGGTGCGGTTGTGGACGTCTCGGGCGTCATGGTTCGTACTTCAGGCTTCGTTGCAGCATCGCCAGCAGTTGGGGCAAGCGGAGATGTGGCTGTGAGCAACGTCACGCTAGATTTCGACGCACGCCAGCTTATTGTCACCTTTGATGATGATGTCGACCCCACTAGCGTGAACGTGTCTGCGTTTGCGCTGTCCGACAACACCACCACATTGGCGCTGATCGACTCGTTTGTGTGTGGTAGCTGTCCGGGCAACACGTACCAGGCCACTGCTTGCACTGAGGATGCTCCTGCGGTGTGCACACCTTGCACACCGTGTGCTGGCACTGAATACGAAGTTGCCCCTTGCAACGCTACACATGACACTACGTGTGCATCGTGCTCCACTTGTGGAATTGGAGAGTTTGTGCTCCAAGCGTGCTCGCCCTTTGAGGACACTCGCTGCGCTACTTGCAGTGGAGCCTGCGAAAGCGGATTCTATGAGGCAGCAGCCTGCAACTCCGTCACCGATCGCTTGTGTGCACCATGCACTGCCTGCGGGGACGGAGAGTACACAGTGTCGGCATGCAACGCAACACACAATGCGGTATGTGCAGCGTGCAGCACCTGTTCTGGTTCACAATACGAGTCGAGTGCATGCTGGAGTGGCAGCGACACTGTATGCTCAGATTGTGGCAGCTGTGCTGAGGGAGAGTTTGAAGTTTCGCCCTGTGATGGAGCCAATGCTGAGGTTTGCGCCACCTGCACCACGTGCTCCGCTGGCTATTATGCTGAAACTGCATGCTCAGCAAACGCGAATGCGGAATGCAGCCCATGCACAGCGTGTGGTCTTGGAGAGTTTGTGAGTCAGGCTTGTAATGCTACCCACGACGCCATCTGTACGACATGCACGTCGTGTGGCCCAGGAACGTACCAGTCTGCGCCATGCACCGAGAGTAGCGACTCGGAATGCACAGCTTGTGGGGCGCACTGCACATTGTGTGTCGATGGCTCGCAGTGCACAGCCTGCGAGGGTGGATACGCTCTGCATGACGGAGAGTGTGTGGACACATGCCCCACGGGTACCTTCAATGACACCACCACGGGCACCTGTGCTTTGTGCGATGCTTCATGCCAAAGTTGCACGGGCTCGGCCGTTGACGAATGCGACGGGTGTTATAACAACATGTACTTGCAAGCGGGTCGCTGCGAGAGCAGTTGTGGTACAGGCCAGTATAACAGGACCGTATCAGGCATCGGTCAGACTTGCGTGGCATGCAACTCTTCATGCACAGAATGCTATGGTGGCAGCGCCGACAACTGTCTGACTTGCGATGTTGGTGAGGTTTTGATCGACCACAGCTGTGCACCAGCTTGTCCGGCAGGTTATCGGGAAGAAAATAGCCGCTGCTGGCCATGTACTGTGGGCTGTGATGCCTGCTCCGCAAGTGCGTGCACAGAGTGTGGTTCAGGCTACATCCTGGACAACGGCGTCTGCACGATGGCGTGCGAAAACAGTTTTTATGCAGCTTGAACGTCATAGCACATCTTATTATCGTAATTCTTGCTCTGTGTGACTACATCGTCATACATGTCTGTCTTTTGGGGTCATTTGCTTTGGTTGTTGTTTAATTGGCTCCGCACAAGGTAAAGAGGGCTTTGCCCTTGCTTGGCCCGACAGTGGGATGTGTCTCTTGTTTTTCCCCGTCTTCATTATCTAGTAGCTTGCGCTGAACCAAAGCCGCAGCTGTTCTTGTTCTCGTTGTCGTTGTTGTTTTTTGACCAGATGAGACTCTCCCAAGGTGAAATCTCGGCTGCCTGTGTGTGCGTGTGCGAGTGCCTGTGCTGCAGCCGTATTTTCTTTCTTGGTGTTCCCCTTTACCAACCAGCACAGACCAACCGTGTTCATGTTTTCCCATAATCGAAGGAATGATCTGCATGACACACATGCGACTGTTGTTTCGCCTTGAAGACTCGTCTATTTTCTGGGAGTCGGCAAGAGCCCCAACGCTAGCTATAATGTCACGCCAAAGCAAGCCGTGCTATTAGATGCCTTGAGCAGTTAGATACACTCAAACTCGGTAGCCGACCGTGACCATGGAGAGAACGCGCAAAGGCGTGGATGCTGAGAAGCACAGAGCGCATCGTGTAGGCGGGCGACCAGCTGGCAATGTCTTTGCTCCAATCGGTCTGGATCTCGTTGTAGCCTGATAGGATGAAGAGACAACGACGACCTGCTTCCACCTGAGGGTGGAGGGGAAGCTAGCAGTTGGAGGTAAAAGGGGTGTAGCATGCAGCCTATGATCGCCGAAGAAAAAGAAATTGATGGGTCATTCCAGCATGTTGTCTTCGCAGGCAGTGATGGCGAACTGTTCAGAGGGCCCATCATGATTTTGCGCAAATCGCGGCGTACGTGCGGCTCAAGACGACACTTGTCTTTATTTTTCCATTCTTTTCGATTTTATTTTTATTTTTTTTTATATTTTTTTTTTTTTTTTTTAAAACATGGCCATTTCACCTGCATCCGTGTTGATCGTGCAGCCAACTGAGGCCTCGACCCAAACTCGAAGGCTTACCTGTCAGTGTATGCGATTGATCAGTCATCAGTCACGATGATAGGTCGTAAGAGCTCATTTGGGCTCATTGGTAGGAAGCGCCCAGTTTGTTGGACGATGATAGTGTGCATCGTTCCCGTAACAGAGTTGGCTGCATGCGAGTTCAGGTCATGATGTGTTTGATGTTGCTGCTGCCATCGGGGCTCCTGCCATCCCATATGGGACTTGACTTGAGACTTGAGATCAGGTGTAAATAGGTGAATGAATAAGGTGTAATTGATGAATAACCAGAGAACTGGCTTGTGCGTGGGGGCGCCAAGCCGTGAATCAGGTTGAGAGACAGGCAACGAGGCATGAATCAAGTTCATTTTGTTGGTGAAGGAAAGAGCGAGCGGGCAGGGTCCTTGCAGATTTGGCTCTCAGAGCTCTTCAGACTGGTCGCCAGCCAGTGTTTATTTTATGCTACTGGCTCGTAGTTAGAAGTAATGGGCCATGAACTCACTTGAATGCGCCTTTGTAAAGCCAAACTTGCCATAGAAATCAACCAGGTTATCTTCACAATCCAGAATGGCTTTGTAACAACCGGCTGCACGAGCGAGTTCGCGGATGTATTCGAGCATGGCTCGGCCGAGCCCAAAACCGCGTAAGGAGCTGTCTACCACCACGTCTTCAACGTGGCCGGCTCGTCCGGCATTGCGGATGAACTTTTGCTCAACAAAGAGTGTGCCAGCGGCCACGACCTTGTCCTACGATACGAGGGACGGCATCGACGAGGAATGAGTAAGCAGGTTGACACGCTTTTGGCCCGTGAACCAAAGTAAGGCCCCTCAAGAAACATCATTGCTTGGGGGGGGGGGGGGGATTAGAACGGACCGTTTCCGTGTCAATCATGACAATGACATGGTGTTGAACGTTGGCTGCCATGTCTTTCAAGCGCTCAGCAAATTGCGTTTGCGTCATTTCTCCGACCACAGTGAGTTGTGCCAGAACCTGAAGAAAGCCCCTGAGCAGCGAGAAAAGAAAGAGAGAGAGAGAAAAAAAAAGGAAAACAGGTAGAAATAAAAGGGGGCAGGCCCAGACATGTGCGTTGGTAAAATATATGCAAGCTTTTTCACGGCGAGGTGCGGGGGAGGGTATTTCTGCGATCGACTAGCGACGCAAGGCGAGGCAAGACTCACCGATCGTAGTCACCGGGGGCCAATGGGCGGATGGTAAATCGATCACGATGGGACGCGGGCATGGGGGTATACTAGCCGCAGACGATCCAGGGTAGATGAAAGAGGATCAGATTATTGGCTGGGTGGTTCGAAGCACAACACCAAAGCCATGATGCACGCAAAGGGGAGTCGAGCTACAACCTTGGGGATGAGGTTCATGGTTGAGGGCCGCGGACTGCTGGGAAAGTAATGGCTGAGGCAGGTGCCTTTGCGTGTGAATCCGCATGAATCGTAAAAGTGGATGTTGTGCGCATCGCAGTCGATGATCACCTGGACAAGCCAATGAATGGCAAAGAATCGAGTGGGCGAGGAACCAAGAGTGTGAGGAGACGGGAGGAAAGGAGAGGGGCAGCGATCCTGGAAGGAAGAAGGGGGTGGTTGGTGAGGAGAAGAGTAGTGGTGGTGGTGTTTATTTTCCATACCTTGTAGCAGCCGCGTTGTTTGGCCACGGCTGTGAGGCGCTCGATCAATCGTCGGCCGAGACCTACGGGTCAGGGAGCGGTTGACCATTCAAGTTAAGCAGACGCCAAACTCGTATTGGTCCAGTTTTGCATGGTGGCGTTGACGGGCGTACCCTTTCGTCGCAAGCCTTGATCAACGACCACGTCCTCAATGTGTCCAACGAATCCCAAGTTGCGGATAAACTTGGGCTCAATCACCTGTATTGAATCCGGCGTGAGCGAGGCGAGCGACAGCAGTGCGTGTTTGTGTGCGAGCGAGGGTTGATCGCGTACCACAGCGCCAAAGCCAACAATGCGGTGGAGGGAGACGTCCTCCAGGACCAACATGACGACTTGACCACTGCTCATAATATGCTCCAGTCGCTCGCTATCAAGTCGCCAGTCGAGGCACAAAGCGTCAGTGATGGGCATTGCTA
>NW_001865059.1:106581-111556 GCF_000002865.3 Monosiga brevicollis MX1
GCAAAGCGGTCGCGGCGGCTTGGGGCAGAGGATGAGGACGAGGGGGAGGAGGATCGGTATCGGCGTCGCAACGAAGACGAGGATGAAGATGAGGATGAGTTTGATGAGGATAGCCGAAACGGTCGTCGCCGAAGGGAAAGGCTCGAACGCGAGAAGGAACAGGACCATGAACACGACGATCGAGCCAACAGCAGCTTCAGTGGTGGTCGTGGCTTCAACGCACACCGCGGTGGTCGTGGCGGCGGCGGTGGAACACCACACTTTTCCCGCTTTGGACCAGGCCCGGGCCGCAGCCCAGCCTTGGGCCCCGGTCCCGGTCGCCCCTTCACCGCTCCCAATCGCATGGGTCCTCCCTTCTCGGCCGGTCGGGGTCGTCCCTTGAGCGCAGGCTTTATGCCACCCATGCGCCCTCCAATGGGCCCAATGCCCGGTCCCCCCATGATGGGACCCGGCGCTCCTTCCCCGCGTGGCATACTACAGCCCAAGGCCTCGGTCTTTTTCCTCAAACCCATCACGGCCACCGAAGATGGCGGTTGGCACTTGCGCGTCTCCTGGCGGGATCGCCTCTTCTGGCATCACCCAGAGCGGCTCGAGCAACAATGGCGCACACCCCCAGAAGTCAAACCCGCAATCTGGCGCGAATGCCACGAAAAGGACGGCGCCCTCACATACTGTCACATGCCCTCAAGTCGTCGCTACGGTCAGCCCTTCCTCTCGGCTCTCGCCCCCCCGCCCCCCCCACAAGATCCATGCACATCAATCTCCTTTCCTCCTCTGCAGAGAGACTCACATGTCATCTCACTCAACCCTGCCATTCTAGTATCACTCCCCGAGGTCCCCCCACAAGATGATCGCGATGCACCTTTTGATTGGATCCGGGAACAAGGCGAAGACAACATCGTGTCTTGGTACATTTTCCCCCTCCTGAACGCCCCTCCGCCCCCCCTCCCTACTTTTTTTCCTGGCTTGGCTCTTACGTAGCATGATCCACCTTGTCCCATGCGGCAGGTTCAACCCCCGTCTTGGCCTCGTGTCGGCGGAAATGCCCGAAATTGTCAAACACGCGCCCCCCCACATGAGCTGCGAGTGGAAGCTCATGCAGGACAGCAAAGGCGAGCTCTACGTTCACCACTACACCCGCGAAGCCGTTCGCCGCGTGCCCAACGCCGAACTGCTTCAGAGCCGGTGAGTGGTCAAAACATCCTGCTCCGTTCTCACAGTACCCACCAGCTCACAGCTCACCCGTTTTCCTGTCCGGCCAGACAACCGGCCTTGCCCAAGCAGGAATTCAGTTTCATGGAGTCCAATGATGCTGCTGCCGGCAAGATTGTGGTCGACTTGGACGCCACCACCATGAAGCAAAATTTGGGCAATGTGAGATACTATGCCGTCCCAATCCTGCGCGTACCACCCCAGCCCACCGTGTCACTTCGTCCCATGACCGTGCTCCACCCTCCCGTTGCTCTTCGCGACAAAAGCAACGCTTACACTCACATCAAACTTACCCCTCCTACCATTAACGACACCCTTCATAGACCAAATTTAGCCGCGCATTGTATGTGCGATTGCATGCCCTGCGCCAAGTCGTGGTAAGTTTGCGCACCCCGCAAAGCAAACACCAAGCTAGGTGTTCGGCACCAACTTCCGCCTCCTCTCTCCCCGCCCCCGCCCTTCATGCTTCGGTCACGTCTTGCTTGATTGCGGCGCTTATTTCATTTCAATCACTATTGGTGCTCATCTTACACGCTGGCAGAGCAAACCCACGGCCGATGGTGGAATGGTTTTGCTCCGCCAGTCCAACGGCAAGCCCATCCGGCGCCTCAATGCCCAGGAGGCTCAGGACTATGAACGCAATCTTCATGCCCGACAAGTCTTCATCAACGGCGACCCTATTCTGCATGGCGGCCCCTTTACACCGGCCCACCGCAGTCCCATTGTTGGTCGAGATGGAGGCATGGGTCCACGGCAGGTGTATCGTCGCCGTCAACGCGAGGCCAAAACCATCGAGTTCTGGTATCTTCGTTCATGGCTCATGTATGACATTGAGTTTTTGACCGAGTTTGCCCGCGAAGGGGACATTGTGGTCATGGACCTACCCACCCGGATACATCACCTCCACTTTTTGAGCCAAGTCGCCTTTCCCCAGCTGCGTTTCCGCATCTTCAGTGACCAGGACCTCCAGATGGCCCATGCCAGCAACGTCGAAGTGGTTCGAAAAGAGCTCTCCGTTGGTGACGCCGAGCGCTTGGCTGAGTTTAACAACCACCTCTACATTTCCCACTACACGGTATCAACAATTGTCCACCGCTTCGCCCTCGTCCACTGCAACACCTGCTTTTGTTCTCGTCGAGACATCTTTGGGCGTACTGCTGCATTCCTCTCCAAGGGCCCCTGCTTTGCCCAAAGTGACTTTGCACACTTGACCTCAATACGCCGATCCACATCTGAATAGGTTGCTGTGGGTGAGCCCCATGAGCGCACGCCACCCCAGCTGGCACACACTTGGGAGGTGGTGCGCGCCCTTCGCCCACGCGCAGCATCCGTTCCCATCGCTCTGCCCTGGCCCGACAAGCGTGAAGCGGACGGAGGAAACTCCCTGTTTTTGGATGGCGATTTGCGCTTTCCCGTTTGGGGCGCACAGACCGGGACTGAGGGTCAACTTTACGTGACAGACATGGTCAGACATACTGCCGTGGTCTGGTGCCTCTTGCCTCAAATCTTCCAACCTTAGCTCACACGGCATTCGTTCTTTGCCCTCCTGCCTCCCGTAGGACTCGGAGCGCTTCTGGAATCGTCGCGAGTACGAGGAGGTGTTTTTCTACTTTAACAACGTCACTCGTCCCACTCTCTTCGAGCACATCAACCAGGTGCGCTGGGAATTTTCATTGATCGTGACGGCTCAACATTGGCAGTCACGGTCTGTAGCCGATTGTGATGGCCACATATCTTTGAAACTCATGCATCGGGATGTCAAATGTCCACAGGCAGAAGGCACGGACCACTGTTATGATTGCGCCGCCGAGACGTTCATCCTCCAGCAATGGCTTCAGGCGAACAACGTTGTAGAGCCGGTACGTCCTCAAATGATATATCTTTTTGATGCCTTGACATGGGCTCTGGCTAAGGCATGACTCTTTTCTCTCCCGGCGTGTGCAGGATGATTTGGTGCACGAGGTGACTCGTTATACAGAGGTGCTGCACGCACACACCTCGCTCTTGGGTCGCACATTGGCAAATTGGGAATCCTTCGTCAAACAGCACACACGGTAGCCCCCAAACACCCGAAGCAAATTGGCGCACTTTTGACAAGGCTCGGCAGTGGAATTCAAGTCAATTGAACAGCTACAGAATGAAATGACGCTGGCGGACCAACTCGTCCTCTTAGATAGCTCAGCCACATGAGAGTGTCCCCACACCTATCAAGTCTTGTTCACAAAAAATTGGTCGTTGGGGTGGTCGTTGGAATATCTTTTGAGTGTCTACCAAGCCGTGTCAAAACGCTGCAGCACGCGGTCCTGTGATTTGAGATCCTTTTGAACCTTGTGCCGCATGTAGAAAATCGGGCAATCGCGGCTACGTTGGGAATAAAAGTCACGTGCCAGAAGCAAGATGACGACAGGTTAGAAAGAAAAAATCCCAAAGGACAAGTTCGTTTTTGGGCCAATACAAAAACAAAAAAAAAAAAAAGTAGAGGCACTGTTGCCCACCTGGTGCAGAGAACGTCTTGATGCAATGACCCTTGGCAGCGCTGGCATTGTGACCATAGCCGCGCAAATCGTTCTTCCAAGGCTGCCAAACGTTCTTGCTGCATCCCGCAAGTCCATGTGAGATTCAGTCGCACACGTGAGATCAAGTTGCACATCGTCAAAAACCGAATGGAATGTAAAGCAATAAGAGCACATTGACAAGGGGACTGTCCCACCTCGCGTTGATAATGAACAGCCTCGTCCCGCTTGCATCGCGCGCACAAAGCACCTGTAAAGCACAAGAGACGACACGACCATGAGAATTGCAGAAAAATAGAGAGAGAGAGAGAGAGAGAGAGAGAGAGAGAGAGAGAGAGAGAGAGAGAGAGAGAGAGAGAGAGAGAGAGAGAGAGAGAGAGAGAGAGAGAGAACATACCGCTGTCGTTGAGAAGGGCACGGCAGCCGAGACAGGTTTCACGTTTTTTAGTAAACTTGAAGAGCCCTTCCGAGGAGTTGGAGTTGGAGCGCTTGACCACAACGCGGGTATGATCCCCTGATAAAAGGGTCTTGGCCTTGTCACCCATGATGGGTTCAAAGATGCTCATCAGAGGCTTTGCCAGTTGATTGTGCAGATAGTATTGTGCATCCAGCTGTACATTGTTCTCCAGCACATAAATCGGGTCTTCCGACTTTTCAAAAGCGGGTGCGTTTTTGCGGGCCTGGATGATGACATAAGCCACACGATCACCAAGGGTTGGTGCAGAGCCAGCATCACGCTTGCGCATCCGCTCCGCCAGCTCGACATGAGCTTGTTTGCCATCATAGTCTTCAGCCGCACGGCTCAGTGCCTGCAGTCCGCCAGAATCAAACCCAAACGCATTAGAAATCAGATGTTCGCTTGACACCATGCCAAAGAGCGCCAAGGCTCTTGGGTTTGGGGTGGGCAAGCTAGACGTGCCTTGGTAATGACCAGCTGACTGATGTCAACTTGGTTGCAAAGAAGGTCCGAGATCACCTTTTTGGCGTACTCGACGGCACCTTCGACATCGCGCTCGATGAGGAGCTTGTGAAGACAGGTGTTGATCAGGGAGACCACCAGTGGGCAGTTATCACGGCGAACAGTCACAATGCCCTTGGAATCCATCTTGTCCCACTTTTCCGGACGCGTCCAGTAGAGCCCGGCATAGCTGACCACATGCAAAAATAGATGCAGCGCAGGTGCGACTCAGTCACACTTGATGCTCACTGCACAAAGCCGGGGAGGTGGGGGGGGGGGGGGGGGGGGGGGG
>NW_001865059.1:111606-121782 GCF_000002865.3 Monosiga brevicollis MX1
GGGGCCATCCGTACCGCTTTTTGTTGATGAGGAGGTAGGGAAAATACACCTTCTCAAACTCCAGGTTAATGGGCCGAACAAAGGTCTCCGTCACAACTTGCGCAGCTTCCTCAGCAAGTTTCATGGTCTACAGGCACGCCGCGAGCACCAAACGTCAGCAATCACTGCAATCATGCTTCAAACAAGCGACCCTTTTTCGCACCTCCTCGAGCGTGGTGGTGCCAAACTTGATCATGACGGAATCCGTGTCACCATAAACGACTTCAGCATCATGGCTGTAACCATTTGCAATGGAGTAGCTATCGTGTTTCAACATAGCGGTGAAGATGTGGGCCAGAGAGGCGCATGATTTTTCATCAATAAGATTCAGAAAAAAAGGCAAAGCGAAACGTACTGTTCCTCGACCTTTTGTCTTGTTTGCTCAATCATTTGCCGTCCAAAGGCCGTCACAGAGGAGGAAATCTCCAAGCAGGGCAACTTGCCCACTGTTGCGCCCGTGAAGCCATACACGGAGTTGGCAGAAATCTAGCATGCAAAGCGTTTTGGGGACGCAATTCGAAGGAAAAAAAGCGGCGCGAAGTGACACATGAAATGCTGTCCTCGAGATGGGGATTAAAGCTTATCCTCGGGTCTGTATCTCTCTGAAAAATGCCAAACTGTCAGAGAGTGAAAATGGGCAGAAAATTGTGTACCTTGAGCGCAAGCTGTCGGCCGTTGAGAACTGAGCGGCGGAAAGGGTCTTTTTCATTTTTCAAATCCTTTTTAGCGCGCTTGCGGGCATCCAACAGCGAGGTCAAAATTTGTGGCAGCAAGCCCTGGCGAACATTGGTCTGCGTCAAACAAAGCAGAATGTGGGTTTGAGGAAGGTGATATTCAAAGCCAACCCTTAATAGAGAGGGGGGGAGCGTGTGAAAATTGTAAAACTGTGCTTGGCACTTCTGTAACTCCTGGCAAGGCACGGACCTTGACGAAATGGTCCCCGGTTGGAGTGCGAATGTACTCATCCGGCTTGAGATTGCCCAGCACACTCTTGTCCTTGACCAAAGTAGTGTAGCAAAGGTTGTGAGCCTGCATAATGGAGGGGTACAGCGAGCTGAAATCCAAAGTAGCGATGGGAATGTCATAGTAGCCTATGGGCCGAGCATTGAAACGAATGTCCAGACCGCCACCACATGTATTGAGATCATGACCCAGCCCAGCACCAAGAAAGCACGATAGAATATCACCTCGCTTGGGCTCGATGACGGTTGCGCCTTCATACTGCTCCTCTGAAGCCTGACTGTCCATGACTGGAATGATGAGGTCGTGCTCGCCAGCATGGCGCATCAGCTGTGAAACGACCTGATGTCTCAAAGAAGTCAAAGCAACAACGTGAGCATGCCGTCAGGAGGATCGACCACCAAGCATGGCCAATCACAATCAGGAATGTTGTTGGGAACGAAGAGGGCCGACCTTGATTTGCTGGCCACGCGAGAGGAGATAGCTGAACGGAACGCCGGTGACACGCGCCATCTCAATGTAGTTGACAATGCACATGAGCTTGTCCAGGAGGCTGAGTGTATCCAAGAAAGTAAAACCAATCGAAAAATGGTGAAGGCACATTTGGGCAGGCAGAGTGCGCGCGCTCTGGTTTAGATCCAAGCGTTTTGTCATGTTGCGAGGGAGTTGCACAAAAAAACAGACCGCAGGGGAAGATAAGCATCCTTCATGCAGTATACAGCCAATCGACGACGGGACTGATCATTGCCAAGCTGCAAGTCTGGGTCGATGCAGGCGTGGCCGCAGTGTTATCGCAAAGGAGAGGCAAATACGCACGGCGTGTCAACGACCCGTTTTGCGCTGTGCAGCTTAGTATTGGTCCTGTCCGAACTCACCTGTAATGATGCTGTGATGTACGTCCTCCTTTTGTTCGCCGAGAAAGTTGGCACTGACCGAGTTGAGTGAGTAGGAGCGCAGCTTGTAGTCGCGCTGCAGCACCTGTGAACCATCACGCAGTAATGATGAAAAAAGTTTGCGCTAATGCAGCGTCGCTGGACAAATAGCTGTTCCCTCGCGCCCTTTTAGGGGTTAGCTTCGACATGTTTCTGAGAGTTCTTGCGCCAAAAAATATCACGACCACACCACATGACGGTGTGAGTGTACCTGCAAAACATCAAAAGTGACGCGGCCTTCCATGCTAAGCGCCTTGGATTCGCGCGTGCCGTAAGCCTTGGAGCTGAACTTGACGTCTGTCAGGCGGCTTTGCACGTTTCTATGAAGCAACAATGTGCAGATGTCAAATGATGATTGGCTGATAACACAGGCCAGCTCACAGGTCACAGAAGAAAATGTTGACTTTTAAAAATGCGCCAAATCAGATGAGAAAAGACCGTACTTCAGGCGGCCCAAAAAGGGAAATTTTGTGGCGCCAAGCTTGTTGGCACGGTTGTATAGGTAAGGCAGATCGAAGTTGGGAATGTTATAGCCTGGAGCGAGGGCACCGCGTGCATGCATGCGATCAGCTGGTGCCAAGGCTTAACTCAAAGTCAGGCAAGGAGTCAAATTGAACGGATGACCAACCTGTGATGACGTCGGGGTCTGCTTCGCGAACAAACTCCGACCACGCTTCAAGCATTTGCTTTTCGAGTTCATTGCGCTTAGAGCCGGGCTTGAGGCTCACCTTGGACGTGGGGTCAGCAAACTCTCGAACCTGTCGAATGCAAGAGACAACACCAACAGGCGGAATGTCAGAGAGAGGAAAAAAAAAAAACCCACGACGGAGCAACAAGAAGAGCTCGGAAAAAAAAAAGACTATATGACAAGAAGGGGAAAATGGTCAAAGACATACATCGCAGCCCACAATGGCGGCACATGAGTCAAGGGTGAAAACGTTGCGGATGATTGGTTTGCTCTGGCCTTGAATCTGCACCATATTGGCAATTTGGATGACCGAGTCCTCGTTGGGATCCGGGAAGACGCCCTTGCGCCCTTGGCACTCGATATCAAAGCTGAGGATCCGCAATGGGGCAATCTATTCCCGACGAGGAGGTGAGCAAAGAGGGAGGGAGACAGAAAAAAAGGTTGGAGATGGAAAGGGTGAGCATGATGATGTAAACATAAAGAAAGAAAACGACTGGTGGGAGAGCAAACAACCGACCTCTTGCCAGCGATCTTCGGGTGCATGCGACACCAGGTTGTTGTAAGCAATGTCACATTCATACTACATTCGAAAGCAGCAAAGGGGTGGGTAGGTGAGGTCCTGTATGTTGCCAATTGTCATGGGTCCAGATGCACGGGTGCCAAGTGATCAAGGAAGGCAAGCATGGCCACTGTGCAATCTGACCTGGCAGTAAGAGACCTTGTCTTCTTCATTCCGCATTTGGTACTTGGCAGCGGGCAATTCGATCCAGTTGCAGCCGACCTGGGCAAGCGGGATGATGAGGTCATAAAGGCGTGCATATCTGATTATAGAAAAGTTCTCGCTATTAGTTCTCGCTATTAGGTGTAGATATCATACCACTTGAGTGTCGACCATGAATCGAAGGTTGAATTCCAGATTGCCCTCGTAGACTTGCAGAGCCTGTAAACGCGACGGGGTGAGCAATGCGCGTAGGGAAGGCACGTGCAAAGTGGCCACTGTTGGCACACTCTTGGCAAGGACAGGAGAAAAGCATACGCAAGGGCCGATGGAGATTGAGAGCGATCCGCCCTCAAGGATGCGGCGTGTAGTACTGATAAACTTGTGCTGAATGACTGCAAACAGCACATTGGTCCCAACCGAGAGACACGCGTTGCAATGAGGCTTTGGAGGCCAGCGCGGCACTTGGGAAAAGAAAGGGCAGTGCACAGAGAGCTCAAGGCGACCTGAGAGGCAGAGCCCATACATACGTGTGATTTTGAGAAAATTGATTTTGCCCGTGCCCTTGTAGCCATAGATGCTCTCCTTCTCGACAATTTCCACGGCCAGCACCACTTCGGAAAAGTTTTTGGCAGCAGCCGTTTGATTTTTGATCAAGACATCAAGCTTGGTCTTGAATTCACGGAGCTACGAGATGAAGCAACAGGTGTAAGTTGTTGTCAGGTGAGTCCTACCCTTGAGGCAAGAACTGAACCTACATGGCTCTCTGTCAAGTTGTTGGGCATGGTGCAGTAGAGGTAGGGTGCAAAGCCATGAACGTGGAGCCTGCAAGGCAGCCACAAGCATGTCAAGCAGATACACAAGGATAGAAAGCTCAAGTGAGGCAGAGGAAGAAAAAGTCGAGGGTGTCAATAGAGGGTGTCCATAGAGGGTGTCAATAGAGGGAAGGGAGCGTACATGACGCTGTTGCCCTTGGCCGTGACGCCAAACATGCGAACAATCTGCACAGTGTCAGTCTGTGGGCCTGAAAGAGAGGTCAAGGAGGAGTTCGTGCAACAGAATGAGGTGTTCACGGAGCAAGTTGATGCCTTTTCAGCAACGATACACGGGTGCAGTGTGCTTCTATACCAGGCATGTTTGATACTGGAGAGCCGAGGTAGCTATCTAACTCTAGCTGTTGGAAAATGAGTGCCTCGGATCTGTGATGCATGGCCGA
Organism: Monosiga brevicollis MX1; assembly: GCF_000002865.3. Taxonomy (NCBI): domain Eukaryota; class Choanoflagellata; order Craspedida; family Salpingoecidae; genus Monosiga; species Monosiga brevicollis. The sequence goes on from NW_001865059.1 coordinate 116,160, forward strand.
ACAAGGAATGAGCAGAGTCTAGCCTGGTTGGCGGTAGAGATGACAGTGGTACGCCAGATGGGGTTAGAAAGCGAGACCTTACGCGGGGTTGATCAAGGGCGCCTCGGGACGGGTCCACTTGGCACGCGTGGCTAGAGCAGGTTCGTTTTCAATCTGGTCTGCCCCCACATCCATGGCACTGAGCTCGGAGGTAAACGTGGACTCGTGAACAGCATCAGCCGGATTGACTTTGGGCCGCTTTTGCGGCATGGCTACCAAGACCAAAGGGTCGATGAAGCAGCAGCGGTGTAAGGGGACACACGATCAAGCCAAAAGTTCAGCTGGATTCAGTTTCAGCTTGATCCAACCCAGACAAGTACGTACCGCCAGAAATGGTTGACGCCGAAGCCATCTTGCACGGTGTTCAGCGTCAGAGGTTGCTCCACTCACCCGCCTATCAACCCGAAAGAGCAACAGATCTGGAATGAGTTGACAGGAGAAGGGCAGAGCGAGAAAAGAACACGAGAAGAAAAATCAAGACAACGCCAGGCTGATGTTCCCCTTTTCCCATATCTTGTGCTTTGACTGATCTCGCACTGCCATGAACCGTATTCTCCTTGCCGCCGCCACCTCGCCGCCACTGGCCAGCCAGCACACACACGCGCGCCGGCGCACACACACACTTACGAGAGAGAGAGAGAGAGAGGAAATGGCGCCGAATACCGTTTGTAACGGTCTGTAATTGTACAACACGAGAGTGCAACGTGAGGTGGTTTTTCGCGGAAATAAGTAAAATAGTTAGGTTTTTCAAAGCTTGGCGGTGGTTGCTGCTTCACTTTGCAGTTCCAAATACTTTTGAGCACCAAGATTGACAAGTAAAATAGTAATTGGTGTCAAGGTGATCGTGGTACAAACGCAAGCAAAAGGGCTTGAAATACTTATTTTCTTCACTTTTGGCTTCAACATTGCCATCATGTCGACGACGACGACGACGTTGCTGATCGCGGTCGCGCTCCTGGCGCTGAACCTCGCGCCGGTGCAGGTGCGCTAACTACGTTCCTGAGCAGACGGGAAGGCGGGGGTGGGGGTGGGGTATTGAAGGGTGAGGATGGGGCGCTTAGCACCAGATGGGCTTTGCAGAGGGTGCAGGCTGCGGCCGAGGGATGTGTGTTTGTGTCTGTTTGCTTTGGCCGGCCACTGACTGGAACGTGACTTGGCTCAGGCTGTCGAGTACGAGACCATCCACACGGAGAACTTTCAGTGGAAGGTTGCTGATGACAATGACGTTTGGATCATTGAGGTACGTTTGGGCCAGGTCATGACTGCCTGCGGCCCTTGTGCTGGTAACGCGCTTTGATCTGCGGGCTCATTCGCGCGAGGACGCTGTTGCAGGTGGCCAGCCGCTTGTGTGCGAGTTGCAAAGAGATGAAGCCCGAATTTGCCAAGGTGGCCAAGGATGAAAAGGCCTTCAAGTTTGGCGTCATGTACATGGAGGATCGCGGGACGGCACAGCTGGCGGCCAAGTTTGAGGGAGTGCTGGACGCTGGTCTGCCGTCTGTGATTATGTTGCATGACAAGGCTGACCCTTACAGCTTTGTGAGCTTGGTGGAGGGCGATGCCGTCAAGGCGGCCCGTCTCAAGACGCTTATTCACAAGGCCGCCAAGGATGCCAAGCTGACCAAGGCCCCAGACGGCCATTTTGTCAAGATTGGCGGTGAGAAACGTGGCGAGCTCTAAGGCCCTTGATTGACGAACGTATGGCCCTTGATTGACGGACGTATGGCCCTTGATTGACGTATGGCCGTGCCTGCGGTCTGCCCCATCCTATAAGCACCCTAACTTGATTCGGCGGATGCACTCGAGTCGTCTCTCCAACATCAGTCAAACCGTCAAACAGAATTGGAATCTGATCAATTGAGGTGCTCACGCGTGGGGAGCCTTGAAGAACCGAACAAGCGTGTAGAGCTAACAGGGGCGACCACGGGGTCGGGACACCATTGGCCGCGGTTACAGCGAAAACAGATACCACAGCCGAGACAAAGAACAAAACGGGATGGAAAACGCGCAGCGCGCCATCGGAAAACCACTTGACAAGAGCCTGGGCAAAAGGCCAGAAAAAAAAAAAAAAAGGCTTGATGGGTAGGCCCTCCCTGGGGTCAAGCTCAAAGAGTCTCAAGAGCGCTCGTTGCTCATGAGCGCAGCAAAGCCCGGACACCAACAATGCCGGCGGCCGCCGCCGCTGCGAGCGCACCTGCCATCATCATGCCCGAATATGTCTCTGTGATGGGGTGCACAAGTGGCCAGGGTGGCGTGAGGTGCGGCAATTGGTTGCAGCCCCAAACTGATCAGCAACCACTGCAATAACGCGCAAACAAGGCAGTGCACGCGCATCAACGCACCTCGAGATTCCTTCTGTTTGATCTCTGATAGCAGGGTTTTGGCCTGAGAATTTCTGGGCTCCAGCTCTAGGACCTGCTCGGCAAACTGGCGGGCCAAGGTGTACTGACCCAGGGCAAGATAGCCCTGGGCTAAATAAAACAGGTAGTCGCGCTCGGGTCCATCCGTTTGGACCAGATCATGAAAGAGAGCAATGCCTTGTTGCACAATGTGCGTGCGAGGGCTTCCACAGTAGAGCGCAGCCAGCTCAAACTTGGTTTGGGACGTGACGGCACCCAATCGCGCTTTCTCGTCCCGAGCCTTGAGTTCCAACCGCTATTCCCCACACACGTCAGTCCCATCCCCAAAACGATGGCAGCAAGCCCCCGTGTCAGACGCGTGCGACGAGAGAAGAGCGATGCTGGCGACGTGACCGAGACACTTACGTTGATCAGGCTTTCCGACATGTTTGCTCGTAACGCGTTGACAGTCGCCGCTGCTGTTGCTGAAGGGCGCACGCGATGAAATTGACCGTGACTGGACCGTCTCGAGTGATACCAAGCAACTGCAACGACCAGTGCAAGCTGAGGAGCTAGGCGGGGAAGCGGGAGTGAGAGGGAGCCGGAGAGCGAGGTGGAGCTGAGGAGGAGCTGAGGAGCTGGAGGGCACAAGAATTGGAAAACTGACGTGGTGCCTGCCAGCAGCAGCCGAGGTGAAAGAGATTGAGGAAAGGTTTGATCCAAAGACAGAGGTAGAGAGGTGAGGGAGAACAATCTTCAGAGACTAAATGCAATGGAATAATTCTCGAACAGAGAAAACAAATGCAAATTGAGAGAAAAGCGATCAGATAGAATTGTCCCGAGAGAAGCCTAAAAAGCCATTGCAGAAATCAGAGAGAGACGAGAAAAGGAGAGAGCTCCAGCCTTCAGATTTTTCGGGATTTTTCTGACAAATCCCGTTGAACAGCTGCTTTGTACATGGTTTTGCAACAGCAGTTTTGCTCAGCGCCTGAGAGAGAGAGAGAGAGAGAGAGAGAGAGAGCGAGAACACACACATGGCCATGGCGGCGGTACGAATGGCAGCGGGGGCGGTGATGGCGTCTGCAGGGTCCGTGGGCGTAAGACAGACGGCCGTTGGTGGTGTGCGATTGGCACCGGTGGTGCTGGCTCGGCTTCCGCAGCTGCAGCAGCGCCAGCAGCTGCATCAGAATGGGCCCGCTCGCTCCATTTTTGATAAGCTCTTTGGCAGCAAAGAACAGCCCGCAACTTCACCAACTCCTGCTGCTGCCAAGGGCCAGCCTGCCCGGCCAGATCTTGACACTGATGCCTTGGCCCGTGCTTCTCAGGCCGTATCAGACGCTGCGTACGTTGGTCGGGTTGGCTCACTTGTAGCACCCTGTGCCTTCTCTGCCTCTGCTTCGTTCTCACTTTTTCCAACCTTCTTCTTCCTCGCTTCCTTTGCCTTTGCCCTCGGGATAGCGTCGTGGAGGAGCCAGAGCGCCTTCCCGTCCAGCCAGAGGAAGTCGAACCCATTGTGTTGGCCCTCGTTGCCGAGTACTTTCCCGGTCAAGATAGCTCAGACCTTACCCAACTCACCTTTACCGACCTCCAACACAAGTTTGAGGTTCGAGCCTGCGGCATCTTGTGATCGTTTGAAATCACCCCCGTCCCGCTTTGCGTTGAACGTGGCCCGTGCAGACCACGATGCCCTCCTTGTTCCGCCTGAGTTCAGATCAACGCAGATCAGTCCCTTTGCTGTCACAGCAAGACACCACTCATTTTCCCGCTGGCACATTTGCTGTTGCATGCGTACTGACAGGTGCTGAGCGAACTCGAGCAGCGCGTGAACATTCCCATCCGAGACCAAGAATTGGGTTTCCTCAACAACATGCAGGTGTGTTCTTTAGCTTGGTGTCATTTTAGCTTGGTGTTATGACTAACAAGCTGCCTGTGCAATGGGCATGGTGCCTCACCTGTTCTCACTGCATCACCTCGGCACAGGCGGTCAACGACTACTTTAGCTTGCCTCATAGCATTTTGTTTCCGCCGGACGAGCGTGAGCTCTTCCCGGAGCTTGACATGTCCACGCTGCCAGCAAATCTGACCGTTGATTTACCCCGGCCTCGCGCACAGGCCTTCCATAGCCCCTTCAAAGCGGCTTTGTAAAGCACGTTGCGTACACTGTCATCTCAGCTCTGCCTTGAATCCCCGCCCGCCTATTGTTTCCCTCTTATGGTGATCATGGTTGGGTCGTCCCATGCTTGGTCCTGTCGTTTGCCATCGAGTGGCAACGCCAGCGTTGCAGTGCATCTCATCTCATTCACATATCAAAACGAATTCTTGCTTCTGCCTTTCTGGGTCACCAATTCAATGACTGCCACCCCAGCTTTTGCCATCTCTTTTCTTCAGCGCCCACACGCGTACACACACAAGTACAGGTGCAAACACAAACATAAATCCGGATTTTTGTTGTCAAAATCGGGTGCCCAACAGTGCTGCACAAACAGGGCTGGATATCAAAGCACTATTGTGATACTACATTTCCAGAATGTCGCGAGGCACACGACTCAGCTTGCCCTCCTTCTCAATGGCCACCATGCCTTCAGGCACGCCTGGTGTATCAGGGTGCAAAATAACCATCTAGAGCATGTCACATCGCAGGGTCGTCTGTGAGCTGGGTAGCTTCATATTGGCAAACCCGATGAGCAGCGATCAGCACCTGCACCTACGTCATCTGGGTGCAGACTGAGATTGACGGCATCCGAGGTTTGGTAGTTGCACAGGACCCGCGCCGTGACCAAGCCCTCACTCTGGGCGCGGGGGCGCCTACAAGTGGTCGTGGCAAAAAGGGGCGTGTGAAGTCTTGAAGTCAAGTTGAAGCTTTTCAATCATGCCACGCAATCGTGCGGGTCCACCAACCCGTCACTCAAGGCCGGTGAGGCAGCGCTCACGGGGGCTGGTGAGCCAGACGATGGTGGCTCAAGGCCGGCCGTGCTGCAGGCGCAGACATACAAATGAATTTGCCAACGTGGTGCCTTGAATATGAGCGGGGTGGCGCTGCACATACCGACGGATCGTGCGCGAGAGCTCCAACGTGGCTTGAGCGGCTGCAGCAAAATACTCGTGTTGGGCATCCACAAGTGCTACCAGGCGGTGCACGTGCTCATCCTGAGTGTGTGGTAAGGTGTGCGTTTGGTCATGGCAAAATGGGCATGAACTTTAGCAAGACCCAGACGTTCACGGCATTCGCCTTCCCAGCATAAGCAAGG
>NW_001865059.1:121832-140965 GCF_000002865.3 Monosiga brevicollis MX1
GAGAGAAGAGAGAGAGAGAGAGAGAGAGAGAGAGAGAGAGAGAGAGAGAGAGAGAGAGAGAGAGAGAGAGAGAGAGAGAGAGAGAGAGAGAGAGAGAGAGAGAGAGAGAGAGAGAGAGAGATAGAGAGAGATAGAGAGAGAGAGAGAGAGAGTTGAGCAACACAACACCGGCAACTGGCGAGATGTCAGATTGTCAGCAAAAGTGGGGCGACAGTTGGTAGCAGTGCAGGCTTAAAGTTGAGCGCCGGAAGCTGACAGATGGTAGCGTTTCGTGGAGGAAACAAAGCAGGCAGAGATGTGTATGAACACCCGAGTGTATTCAGAGACACGTAATGCGGCTCTCACTTGTTCAGAGAAGACGCACAGCCTTCGAACGAGCGCAAGCTGTAAAGGCTACCACCTCCAGAGGTTGCGCAAAGACCCGCACCCTCCTGTAGAGATAGAGCCCAAATTGACATCAATCACAGAGGATCATAGAGTTTCTGTGAGCGAGCAACTGACCGAGTACGTACGTCTGTGTGTGTGTGTGTGTGTGTGTGTGTGAACGGCGATCTCGGCGCGCGCGCTCGTACGGCGGCCAGTGGCTCTGATGGCTGTCGGCGACGGATCTGGCACGAGGACCGGATGCCTGCCGTGTGGGGACGTGGAGAATACGAGGAAGAGTCAGAGATCATGGGGCTCATGGCGTCGCTTGGTGCGATTTTGCACACGTGCAAGAGCCGACTGCCCCGGTCGGGATCGATCGGGAGTGGAGCCCCTCTCCGAGACCGGCTCTGCCAAGTGCCTCTGTACTTTCCTGTCCTTTCAAGCCATCGGGGCCATCGGGGCCATCGTTGAAGCCCCGCAATGCTACTGCATTTTGATCGCCCGTCACTTGGCCGGCATGCTGGCCCGGTCAGCTGCCGATGTTGGCCAGCCGATGCTCCAGAGCCCGCTCGAGGGAGCTCTTGTGCTGTTTCTCTGTGTGTGTGTGTGTGTGTCTCTCTCTCTCTTCTTCTTCTTCTTCTTCTTCTTCTTCTTTTTTTTTTTTTTTGGTGACGAACACCGGTCTCACTCAAGCTCCGTACCCCGTCCCGGCCCCACCATGCGCTGGCCTCCTTGTCACATTTGATCTTTAGGTCGCGGCTGCAACGCCGGTCGGCCCTTCTAGCTTTCTCTGGCCTTTGCTCTGACCTGCCGTCCCTCACTGACCTGCGCCACAGCACCGCAACGCCATCATGGCGTTTCTCGGTGGTGAAGATGATGATTTCTCTCTCGGTGGTCCCGGCGGGTAGGCGACTCCCTCTGCTCGTGTTGTCACCTGCTTCCAGCCCTGCCCCGCTTCGGCCTGTGCTTATTCCTGCGGCCCGCTCTTGCCAATAGACCAAACAAGCTCGATAGTCTGTTTGGGGGCGAACAAGCTGGTGGTAACGACGATTTTAGTTACACCCGTCCCACCGAAACACCCAAGCAGCAAGCTGCCCCAGCTGCTGCTGCCCCAGCTGGTAAGCCCTGCCAACCCAGCCCATATCCCGACAGCTTTGTGGCGTCGCTTTGGCATGCCATCCCTGCTGCTCACACCTGTCTCTCACGCAACGCAACCTGGTACGATTGTGTGGGTCGTCATAGCAGCTACCAGTGCCAGCACCACAGGCCTTCCACTCCAGCACGCCGTGACTGCACACGTTTTTCAGCAGTGCGTCCTGTCACCCTGGCAATAGCTCCCCGTGTCCCTTCAGCCGACACAATCAACCTGAATTCAGCACGCGCCCTTGTTCACGCCCCTGTTTACGCCGTTGCCTGACTTGACACAGTACCAACGGCCAATACGAGCCCCGAGGCAAGCTCGGCTGTGCCATTCTAGGCTCCGTCGATACTCAGGTCGGTCTACTGAGACACTTGCAAGATCTCTTCACGGCATGTGCGCGCGCGTGCAGAGCAGACAACCATATCTCACTCCAAGTTGCCTGCCCGATTCTCGCCGCTGTTTGGGGCTCGACGGACTTGACACAGCAACAACTCTACATCTACTCTGCCGACAAAAAGCGTGTCACTACGGCCACCATCACCCCCCAGTTTGTGCTGACCCCACAACAGAACAACTACATGAAGTACGTATGCCATTACGGATGACGTCGTCAACTCTGCAGGCAATTCCTGGCAAGGCTCATTGCTCGCATATGCCACTTGTGTTCATCCTCCGCAGCTTTTATGATGATCAACGCCAGAACTGGTCGGTCCACTTTGACACTGCACAGCAAGCCGTTGATTTTGCCAAGCAAGTCGGACTCAGCCGCTTTGTAGCCGCTCAAGCCCAGGAAGTCATCATCCAAGGTACCACGGGCCTGCCTGTCATCTCACAACCCGGCTGAGGTCCCCGTCGACTTTGCCTGTAGTTGTTATTCCTTGCTTCTGTTGGCTCATTGTCTCCTTCTGCCATGCCCAGACTTGACTTGTGCCACAGGCACAACCTCCACGACGGGCAAAGAATCCGTGGACATTCGTTACCAAGGATTCCTTTACAACGGCGGCAAATTTGGTCAATCTTTCGTCAAGGAGAGCTCCTATCGCTTCAAGCTCGGCAAGGGCAAGGTCATTGCAGGCTTGGAAGAAGGTGTGTCCCACCCAACGATACTCTTTGACGCATGGCTCCATTGTTTTCGGTGGTTGCTGCTGAAGGTCATCTCAAGCTCACCTGCACGCGGTCAATGCCACAGGCCTGACTGGTGTCACGGCCGGTGCCCGTCGCTTCCTGGGCGTACCGGCGGCCCAGGCGTATGGTCCCAGCGGCAAGGGCACTGACGTTCCTCCCAACACGTGCGTGCTTTCGAATCCCTATCTCCTGAATCGTCTCTTTGCAAGCAGCTTTTGCTGACACGCTTTCTCCTTGTGGTCTTTGAATCTTGTTGGGACCTGTACCTCCATCGTAGGCCGGTTTTGTACGACGTTTTCATGAATCGCTTCAAGGACCGCGATGGCAATACCTTCACAGCACCTGCGGATGCTCTGTCCGAGACAGCTCCAGCCCCGGCGGCTTCCGCCACTGCTGCTGCAGAAACGAGCCCCGCCCCATCGGAGCGCCCAGCTCCTAGCAGCCCAGCCATGTCTACTATTTCCCATTTTGATGCGGATGGTGTCGACGGCAGCAAGGCTGATCTGTTACAGCGCATGGCCAAAATTGGTCAACCCGCCATGATGACCCCACAACAACATCGCCAAACCGTCCAGCAACAGCCTCCGGGCTATGGTCAGCAACTTCCTGCTCACATGCAGCACCCACAGCAGCAGCAGCAATATCAGAACATGGGCCCGCAGACTAGCGCGGCCGGCACGTACGATCCCCGTACGGGTCAGATGATCTACGGACAATCTCCCTTTGCTCCTTCCATGGACGGAAGCATCGCACAGCAGCAGCAGCAACAACAACAGCAGCCAGGTTCCTATGGTCAAATGGGAAATCCCATGTATGGCCAACAAGGACAGCTGCTCACTCCACAGCAACAGTTCCAACAGCAGATGCAGCAGCATGAGCAAGGTGGCGCTCAAGTAAGCCCATTGTGCCGACCATGTACCCAAAACCGCCTTGGTTCAAAACAGCATGCACCCTCACGTTTGTTTTTGCCACCTTCCTTTTGTACCATGGCTGTGCACCCGATGCTGATAACAGCAGCAGGCACTCAGCTTATACCAAGCCCCACCGCCCCAGCAGCTGCAAAACTTTCAACAGCAATTGCAGCAGCAGGTGGGTCGAATCGGGTCCCAGAGCCCCTCTCACCACCGTGGAGCTTTGAAGTTTTTGGTCGCTCATCCGCCTACCCTCTTGCTTGGCAGTATGGCCCCACATCGCAGCATCAACAGCAACAACAGCAGCCCGGCCAAGGCATGTTTGGAGGCCAGCCGGGCATGCAGCAGGCGGGTCCTGTCAGTGAGCAGCAATTCAACCAGATGAGCAGCACCCCTCTCCCAGCTACTGCAGCGGGCCTTTTGCAGGAAACGCGCAAGCAACATGAGGGTACGAGTGGTGCCCTTGTATTGACACGCGCCATGTAGCCAGAGCTCTAATTGCATGACTGCGCTGCACATTCTCTCGGGTAACTCATGGCGTGTTGGCGTAGATACCAATGAACAGCTGCGATCTGTGCAGAAGAAGGTCGACTCGGTGTCTGAGCAGCTTGAGAAGCTTGAAAAACATCAACAAGCCCTTTCTCCGTTTGGTGGCAATGGTAACATGATGCCTCAAATGGAGAGTCAAGTCTTGATGTATAACATTCAGCGCATCATCCAAGAGTCGGAGCGCCTGAAGCGCGAAGTCTTTGAAAAGTCTGCACGCATTGAACAGCAAAACGAAAAGATTGCTCAACTCTTGGAGCGCAACCAAAAGTGCGTGCATTCTAGTCTCGTGCCTGGCACCGGTTGTGTTGTTTGTGCTCGACATCAAAGCTGTTAGTCTGACACCTTTGGCTGCCGGGCTCTTTTCCCAGATTTGTTGAAGAGAGCAACCTCGTTCTGGAGCAACGCAACGATTCCTTCAAGCAGACAACGGCACAGGCTCAGACGCGGTACGGCTTGCGCTCGAGCTTGAAAAGCTGCTCTGGGCAACATGACACTTGCTCAAGTATCGGCATTCCTGGCCATGTCTGTGTGTCTCGCGTTTGGCTCTTTGCCTGGCATTAGCGTGTTGGAGCTGGAAAAGGAGAAAGCGCAAATGACCGAGGAGCTGAGTGACGCGACAGCCAAGCTAACGCAATTACAGGAAGACCATGGTGCCATGGCTCAGCGAGAGCGTGAGCTTCAAAGTCAATTGGAGAAGCTCAAGGAGCAGCATGCGCAGCTGCAGTCGTCGTCCACGGCCATGCGAGCAGCCGAAGATGGCGCTACTGCCAAGATCGAGGAACTGGAGCGTGGCTTCCGTGAGGAGCAAAAGACCCGCAAAGATGCGCTGAAGCAAATCGAGGATTTGCAAGAGCAGCTTTCGGAAGCCAGCGAAAAGCAGGAGGAGCTGACAAAGAAGCTCGCTGCTGCCAAGAAGAAGCACAGCAATGAGAAGGCACGGCTCGAGGAAGAACTGGAAGAGCTGCGATCCACCCATGAGGACACTGTCGACAAGTTCAAACGCCAGGTAAATTCATCTGTGCGAACAGAGAGAGAAGCAAGCATCGCCACGTCATCTTGAAGACTTGTGGGGTTGCCCGCTTTTTTTTTTTTTTTTTTTTTTTTCTTTTTCAATGCTACCTGCTCACAAAGTGACACTTGATTGGTCATTTGCAGCTTCGCAAGGCCAAACAGTCATCCGAAAGCTCGTCGGCGGAACTAGCCGAAAAGTTACAAGATGAGCTTGCTTCGGAATGGCAGGCCAAGCTTGATCGAGCTGTGGCCAGCACGGAGCAGCGCTGGCGCTCTCGCTACGAAGCTCTCGAAGAGGAGATGCGTGACGGGGCCAGCAGTGCTTCGGCCAAATCCAATGCCGAGGCGCAGCGGCTGCGTGCTGATCTGGCCAAGCTGGAGGCCTCTGTGCAAGACCGCGAGGCAGCGGCATTTGCTCGCGGTCAGGCATTGGCCTCGACGGCCGCTGGTACCACGCCGGCGGTCGTTACGGCATCTGGATTCAGCTTTGATGATCTCAAGCGCTTTGCAGTGTCTGTCGTGCAAGAGGTGCAAACCGAGGCCGAGGAGGCCGAGGATAAGGACGCCCTACTCGCCTTGCTCAAGCAGACGTTCAAGAGCAAGCTGGGTGCCATGTTGGCGCAGGCCAACGCCGCTGCACCTTCTGGTGCTTCCGAGGCAGATGAAGATGAGGAGGACGAGGAAGACGAGGTGGACGAGGAAGACGAGGATGGCGAGGATGGCGAGGATGATGGCGAGGATGATGGCGAGGGTGATGGCGAGGATGATGAAGAGGATGATGAAGAGGATGATGAAGAGGAGAAGGCTAAGGATGATGCAGCGGCGGAAGAAAGCGACGTGTCGGCAAACAATGCGGCGGCAGTCACTGATAGCAATGCAGCAACAGCTGTTGATGAGGACGAAGGCGCCACCAGCCACGCCGCCGCCGAGAGTGAGGAGGAGTCGATTGAGCCCGAGGCCGAACCTGTAATCTCACAAGAGCCTACCTTGGCAGCTGAAACAGAGGAACCCGAGGAGCAGGACGAAGAACCGGAGCAAGAGCAGGAGCAAGAACAGGAGACTGACGATGTCGCCTCTCACTTGGCAGACATTGGGGCGGAGGCAAGCGATGTCGCGGTCGACGACGCCGGCAGTGCACTTGGGTCAGATGATGAAACCGAGGCAGAAGACGCAGAGGCTGTCTCAGAGCACAAGGACGAGCCGGCGGAGGATGCAGAAGAGGTTGATTCAGCTCCCGAGGAGCCTAGTCAGGATGACGAGCCCGACGCACCAGAGGACGACGAGCAGACCTCTGACGCTGCTGTTATTGAGCAGGAGTATGAGCAACAGGACGATACAACCAATGCAGTTGCCGAGGCTGTTGACGAGGCTGCAGCGGAGGAAAACGTCATTGACGGGGAAGACGATGAGGTTTCCGAGCCGGGCATGGCACCTCCGCCGTTGGACGAAGTCGAGGAAGACGAGGAGTCTGATGCAGATGATAACATTGTGCCCGCGGCTGCCCAGGCAGGTGTGGATGAGGATGCCGCCACACCTGGCAAATCGAAGGACAGCTTTTTTGAGAATGACGAAGATGATGAGGCTGGTGACATTTTCTCCAGCAATAGCAATGCGCAAACGCCAGCCACGGAAAGCACCAAGGTAAACCACTTCTGAACCTCCTTGGTTGCCCTAAATGGATGGTTCTCCGCCCGGCATGACGCCTTGTTATCTGACGTGTGTTTGATTGTGACTGTGCGCGCATAGGCTCCTCGCTTGGATGCTGCCGATCCCTTTGGTGAGGACGAGGATGAGGACGATGACTTTGGCCCGCCCAGTACCACTGCTACAGCCCAGGTATGTTTCAGGTTGCAGTTGCACGACCCGACTTGATTGTTTGTGGAGGCTCGAGTCACTGCACCTCACCTTGATCCTTGCCGATGCGGTAGGCGCCAAAGGCCAAGCTGTTTGATGATGATGACGATGACGACGACGATCTTGACTGGCTCAAAAACTAGCTTTTGTGGAGCGGAAGTCGTCGTAGCTTGCGGGGCTGAGAACGCCGTTGGTGCTTGCGTATCTTAAATGTTTTAGAACTGTATTTGAGCAGGTCGGGATTCAAGCGACTGCTCTACGGGAGGCATATTGTACTTGTCCTCTTCTCTTTGTCATTCTTCATTTCGTCCCGTGTGTGCACGAAGTCAATCCATGGGGCATCACATTCTGAATCCAGTCTCTCCATTCTTCCCCACAAAGAGAAGAGATCATCAAAAACCGGAAAAAGAAAAAAAAAAACATCAAGAAAACAAAAAGAAAAAAAAAAAAAAAAACAGAAAAAGATCTTTCAAAGCAAAAAACAAAACGAACGAGTTGCTTCGCGTCGGCATTTTTTTTTTTTTTTAGATGTTGGACATGTCGCGACGGGGTTCGGGTCGATGGCGGCTCGGGTTGTGGGTCGGGGCTCTGTTAATGTCGGCATTATGGGGCGTGGAGGCAAGAGAAGCGGTGGTCATGGTGGACTCTGAGGGTAACCTGCACCTGAACAGCAGCGACGTGGCTGGGAGCGTCATTGTCAATGGCCTCAACCCGCTCATCCTGTTGACGAAAATCGAGCAGCAGGCCCGGGAGATTGCAGCGCTCGAAGCCGCCATGCAGCGGCTCTTTCCCGCTCGCGTCTATGCCGTCGGGGGTCAGGATCTAACGGATCCAACGGACACTGTCTCGACTTTTGATGGATCGTCGTGGACTCCCGCGGCACCGCTCTCTGGGCCACGTGGCTTTGCTGCGGCAGCGGTCTTTGAAGACTCGCTTTTTGTCGTGGGTGGTGTCAACTCGAGCAACGCCGTGGTGGACACGGTTCTGGTGTATGATGGACGCGAGTGGAGCTTCGGTGCGTCGCTGCTGATGGGGCGCTCTCACTTTGGGCTGGCTGTGTACCGCAACGTGCTATATGCTGTGGGCGGTGCGACCGCGGTGGGCCCCACTGCTACTGTGGAGCTGCTGTTCAATGGGGACGGGGTTTGGCAATTTGGGCCAGCGCTCAACATTGCATGGCAAGAACTTGCTGTGAGCGTGTTTGAAGACGCGCTGTATGCAGTTGGGGGGTTGGAGGCAGGTCCTACGCAGCGCGTGGAGGTGTTTGATGGCATCACGTGGACATCGGCGCCCAACCTGCTTGAAGGGCGGCGCAGCCCAGCGCTGGCCGTCTTTCAAAACCAGCTATTTGTCCTGGGTGGTGTTGATGCCGATGCCTTTGACATGCGCAGCGTGGAGACCTTCAACGGCACTACTTGGGCTTCGGCAGTGCACATGGCAGCCCCGCGGTCGAGCTTCCTGGTTGTCGAATACGACGACCAGCTCGTGGCAGCCGGAGGACGGCGCGCAGGCCGAGGTGCAGGTTCGGCCAACAGCTCGTCCGTCGAATTTTTCAATGGCACGCATTGGGTTCAAGGTCCTGACCTACCTGGGAACCGCGAGGGCGTTTCAGGAGCAGTTTTCACGCCCTATGTTATTCCGACCATCGGATGATGACCCTGAAGCCCATCCCTCTGCGCCAGGACACTTCCCCTCTTGCTCTTGGACGCCACTTTTGGACTTTATGTTATTTCACATCCATTCATTTTTTTTTACGCCATGTTGTTAGGCTTGTTGTGACTGCGTGCCCGAGGCACACGTGCTCTTAATTTTGATGCGCTACCTCGCGCCCGACTTTTGAATCCAATCGTTGGCGCAAAGAAGTGAACTTGAAGTGTGAATCCATAGCTTTCAAGGTCAAGGTCTGAGTGGTGAGTCATTTCATTCCTAAATTTCAGTGGCAGCGCCGCCACGACGCCCGGCTTGGAGTAGCCAGGTTGGGGTTTCACTTGGTCGCAAAGTCGAGCGTGTTTGAGATGATTGGGCTTGGGCACGCGCAGACGCCGCGGCTGTCAGCACATGGGGCCCCTGCGGGTCGACTGGGCCATCCATAAAGTTGCTGGCGTCTGAACCTGCTTCACTGACGCTGTCCGTCAAAAGACCTTGGGGTCGGTGTTGGCGAGGTATAGAGAGGTGATCAACGCTTGTCGACGGTTGTGGTCGGGAGGGGATAGGATAAGACGAGTCGCGTGTGGGCGGTGCCACAGAGGGCCGACTTGGCGCCGACGATGCGCTATTGGAAGCCTTGGGGGGTGCGTGGGCAACATCGCCCCGCAGGCTTGCCAGTTCTGCGTCCTTGGCAGCCAGCTGCTCGCGAAAAGCTGCTCGTTGCTTCTGGTACATGATGACGTAGTCTCCAATGGTATTGGTTTCCTGCTCGAGCTGGCAGGATGGGTCGAGACAAGAGAGTCAAAGTTGTGGTGAGGAGTCACATGTGTCAGGTCAACCACAGCTTGCACAGAGCACAAACCAACCCGAGCAGTTATGGACTGTTCTTTGGCGAGCGCGGCGCGCAGTTGCTTGCGCTCGTTGAGGCTGGCCTCGAGAAGATTACGAGCATCAGAAAGTTGCTGTTGAAGCTCTTCGACGCGACGCTCCATTTTGGCCAAAGCAACCTCCCGTAGTTCTTCCGGTCGCGGTGCATTGCCATCGGGCAGTGGGGGTAAAGACATGGCTACGGACGGAGACAAGCCTGGCTTTGCCGACGCAGGTTTTGCCACTGCCTTGGCGGAAGGCTGTGGAAGATGGAAAAAACACGGCCAATGCAGGACAGCTGTCAGATAACAATTTTTTTTTCTTGCGGCGGGCCTGGTGGGGGGGTGAGCGTAACTCTTGAGGGACAAAAAATGACAAACATACAGCATTTGGGCCCATCTCGGCACGCAGTTGGGTCTCAAGCTCCTCCAGTTCACGGCGGTGTGTAGTCCTAAGGGCTGTCAGTGTACGTTCCAGCTGACTATGCTCACGCAGCGCAACCTCAAGCTTTTCCGTTTGTCGACTGGCTACGTCCCTAACACTATCAAGTTCTCGCCGAGCTTCATTCAGCTGGGCAGAGAGCGACCCTGAGCAGCCAAAATCAAGACATGAGGGTTTCAAATCATGACAGCCGATTCGCGGATCACAGGGCTTTGGAGGCAAGGGTACTAGGCACGCTTGGGTATTAACCTGCTTGCTGGTGATAGCCGTTGAGTTGGGTTTCAATCTCGCGCAATTTTGCGGTTTGTGTGGCATACGAGTTCTGTAATTGTTGATGTCGGCTCTCAAGCTCCTTTCGCCTCGCCATTTCTTTGAAAAGAGAGAGAGAGACAGAGAGAGAGAGAGAGAGAGAGAGAGAGACAGAGAGCGCGAGAGGGAACAAATAAAAACAATGAGGCAAAGCCACCAGCCAAACCAGGTAGCGGGCATGCTGAGTCACGATGAATAGACAAGGAGCAAACCTCTTTCCAACGCCGGTGCTTCGTTCTCGGTCGAGGCAGAGGATCTCCGTTGTGCCGCCTCGAGTTGGCCGATCCGTTCCTGCTGCTTACGCTATGAGTTTGGGAGTGTGAATGTGAGACTCGGCCCTTGGTAGTGGGGTGTGGGAATTCTGGGCATGGGTTTACCATTTCGCCATTTTGCGCCGCCAGCAGACCGCGTAGCTGCTCAATTTCAGTGTCCTGCCAAACGGAAGATTTCATGGAGTTGGTGCGTGCTTGTGCGTTTTGGAGAAGACGGTGCGAGCTTGTGCGCTTTGGAGAAGCCGCGCAAGAGGCGGCGATGGGTACCATGCATTTACCTTGGCGGCTGCATCTTCGAGCACCTTGGTCAAGGAATGATGAGCTTCCTCGGCTTCTTGTGACAGGCCTATTGAGAAAAAGGGAAAGATGTGAGGCCGTGCAGTTGAGAAAGGTCCGGAGTCAAGATGACAGCATTTCCGACCGTGAAGTTCTCGCTTCAGATGAGCCTCCGAAGCCTGCAGCTGGTTGATGATTTGATCTTGCTGAGCGATTCGCTTGTGGAGGGGCGCCACATCCTGCGCTGACGATCTGCTTCCAGGTAGATTGTCGCTCTGGGAAGCCGTGGGTGTGGGAGGTGATTGGGTTGGTTGCTCGGTTGAACGGGTCGAGGCTTGGCTGCGCAGATCCGTGAAGGAGAGCGCATCGGAGGGAGGGGTCTGCGCCGCCGCGCGTTGGCTTAATTGAAAGTCCACCGTAGTTTCGTGGAAGCGCAAAGGCGGGGTGTTGCTGACCGAGCTGCGAGCGGATGTCGTGGCCGGTGCGGGCGAGTGGAGCGAGGGGGGTGGCGACGTTGCCCAGGGCGAAGGATCGGGTGAGTTCCAGTTGGGGGTACCCGCAGGAGAAGCAGTAGTATGAGGCGGCTTGGTAGGAGCGTGTGACGTTGGTGGAGCTGCATATGAATGGGCAACGGATGAGGCCAGCTTGAGGCCCGATGCTGGCCAATCAGGGGTTGACCTTGGGTGGTGGGGATCATCCCACTGTGGCCAGTCAGTGGGGCCATCGATGTTTCCCGCTGGCGTCGTGGCCAGAGAAAAGCTTGGCTCGAGGGCCGGTGACAGGCCAGCCATGGTGGGAGCTGGCTTGCCTGCAAAGACACTCATGCCGCTGCGATTCGGCGGATATGAAGGGTATTGCGAGTCTCCACCCTTGTGGCCGTCTGTACTGCTCAAACGGCCCGGCGGTGCAATAGTGCCTGCAGAGCCAGCCAGTCCCGTGTCGAGCACGCTCGAGCGCATGCTCAGTCGATCCCGTTCTGCCCGCAGTCGTTGTGCAGCCATCTAATCTGCTACCACACCGTCGCGTCCTATCCCCCCACCAACCGTCCGTCTTGCTGAAAGGACAATCAACCCCACACGCGACACGACACGGCACGAGTGAGAGCCCTCCTGCCGTGTCCAGCTTCGATTATTTCACACCCGATCACGCTGCCGCACGTATCAGCAACCGATCAAATGGAACCAACGCACGCAACACTCCAGCCACCAGTAGCACCAGTAGCACCAGTACCACGAGACCACGGACCTCGGACCACGAGACCACGAACGTCGGACCACGAGACGGATCAGGACCTCGAACGACCAAATACCAATCCGAAAATAACAAAAAAAAAAAAAAAAAACCGCCAAAAAGAAAATCCTCTCTCTCTCTCTCAAATCTCTCTCAAATCTCTCTCTCTCAAAATCTCTCTCTCTCTCTCTCTCTCAAAATCTCTCTCTCTCTCTCTCAAAATCTCTCTCAAAATCTCTCTCTCTCAAAATCTCTCTCTCTCAAAATCTCTCTCTCTCAAAATCTCTCTCTCAAACACTCTCTCAAGCTGCTCTCTTTCTCTCTCTCATCCTCTAAATTGTATTTTACATATCTCTCTGTCTCTCTCTCTCTCTCAAACCGCACACACACACACACACACACAGAGGCACACGGCTGTGTGTGTACGAGGGTGCGAGCGGGGGGGGTGTGTACGAGGGGGTGTGCGAGGGTGAGGCTTGGAGGCTTGGAGGCTTGGAGGCTTGTGGGATGGACGAGTGTCGGGTGTGCTGCCGGGGGGCGGAGGAGCTGGCAGCCGTGGGGTTGGCAGCACAGCCCGTGTGTTCGGTGGAGGCGTCGCATGTGATTTGTGACGAGTGTTTGACGGCTTACGTCGAGGATTTCGTGGCCCAGCCTCCCAGCACCGGTGCAGGTCAGCTGGAGACCCATCTTCCTTGCCCCATGAAGTGTCCGGGCCGCTGTGTGACTCGGGTGCTGGTGAAGCGACTGGACGATGCAACCTTTGATCGCTACGAGGAGGCTTTGCTGGCTCGCGAACGGGCGCGGGGCGAGCGCACCGGTGTTCACAACGCTCAACAACACGCCGCGCGTGACCCGTCCTCTTCCCGGGCAAGCATCGTCCGTCACGTAGCGGATGAGCTTTTGACGTTGCGCTGCCCGCGCGAGGCTTGCCGCCAGGCCTTTGCCGACTTTGAAGGTTGCTTTGCCTTGACTTGTGCCGCTTGCCGCTGCAGCTTTTGCGGCTGGTGCTTGCGCGCCGCCGCCCCCGGTCAAGACGCCCACGTGTGTGCAGCCAACTGCAGTCGGGCACACGGGTTTGCCCCAGAGCCGTTTGGCCCCATTGATCGCTTTACCCGGTACCACGCGCAGCGCCAACGCGGCGCCGTGCTCCGCTATCTCCTCGACAAACTCGAGGCTGACGTGGACCCGACTGACTGCTTGGCTGAGCTGGCTCCACTCCTCCGACAACGTGAGGTGGATCCCATCTCCGTCGAGGAACTCGAGGCGGCCCGCCGATCACCGCCGGTCGAGGCAGCTCTGCCAGAGCAGCCCGTGGGCCCCGCAGCCCCACCTGCTCCGCGCGCCGAGGCACCCGAAGACGCGGGCGCCGGACCCGAAGGTGACATCTGGGATCTAGCCACCTGGCCCGCGGCAGCTGACCTGCTGCCACAACTACCAAGAACCCGTGTGCGGCTGGCTCCGGCCCATCAAACCCACCTTCAAAACGTCGGAGACAACCTTTGTCGTATGCGAGACATGCAGCGCCAGTCACTTGGCCTCGCAGCGACCGACGAGCACCCACTTTTAGACAACCTCCGCACACATCACGCGCAACATTTGACTGAAATTATCAAGCAACTTGGAGGCGTGTTCCTCCCATAGATTGCCCAGCTTTGAAGAAGCCACGCCGTATCGCCTCTGAGAGGTGGCCACGCCCGGATTGGTTCTCTCCTACCGCGCGTGATGGGGATTCAATTGATTCATCAAGCGTCTCTAATCCCCCCTCCCGGTACACACTTGACCGACATGACTGCGACATCTGCTAGCCCAGAGTTGTGAAGAAGGCAAAACTACAGCCAATCAACAAAACAGCAGCAGCACCGGTCTCGCCCACCGTCCGCCAGCACGCCAAATACACGCGCCCTTGCGTGCTCGTACACGGGAGTCAAGAGCACGTTGTTTTAAAAACTTATTCCAATTAGGGTGGTAAGGGGGACAGCATCAAACATGTCAACGTTGCATTTTTTTTTTTCCTTCCGGATGACGACATGGAACGGCTCGGTCTAATCACTGGGTGTGCGGGCTCGTTCCTGTGCATCGCGGTCATAACTATCAAGAGCGACACCAATGGTGGCCACATTATTACCTGGGGCTACACCCATGGGCCAGAGGATCAGGGGAAGACGCTGGCGGGCATTGTCGGCCTTGACGAGTTCGCGAACGCCGCGTGAGGTGCCGATGCGGTCCGAGGAAAAGCGAACGGGTGGACGTTGCCAGTTGCAATGCCAGCCGGCACGTGGGAAGCGACGAAAGAGCACGGCCAGGCTCATGGTCGTGCGCTCGGCATGCTCGGCCTCCGAGGGGGCCGGTACCGCCAGGTGGGCCATCTTGGGAGGGCGGCCATCCGAGATTTTGCGGTCAAAGGAGCTGTCATCACCACAAAGCGTGGTCGACCAGGACATGGCAAACGGGTGCTTTTTGCCCAGGATATTCAGCAAGTTTTGACGGATGAGCCAGCGAGGGTCGCGGCCGTTGCCGAGTGAGGCCTCCACGGCACGCGCTTGGCGCATAGCATTGCCCGTGGCCAAGACAATGATGATATCGGGGAGGCTGCGACGGCGCTGGTTCTCCAGCAAACACATAAAGTCAGTGACGGTGAAGCACTGGCCCCCCAAGAGTGGGGCACCGTGGCGTGCGTTGCTGGGGCCGGCGAAGAAGAAAAAAGTGCCCGTGGAGGGGCTCTGCCGGTAGATACGAGGAAGGAGGACGTTGGCGTCCTCCAGATTGGGCTGAAGGACGATGGTCCACGTGGCACCACGATGAAAGGTGTGACCCACGCGGAGCAGGGTATTGTCGGAGAGATCGGCCACGTAAAGTCCCGTCAGGGTGGTGCTGTTGCTCACGGGTTGGACCGTGTTCCAAATAATGTCCTGGTCGGCGGGATCTGTCAGGCCCGTCAAGCGTAACAGAGTGCGAACCGACTTTTCCTCCTGCACGCCGCGGTGGCTACAAACAATGACGTAGTGGTTGCGGCCCATGGCATGGCGCAAGAAGCGAACCGCGTCAACAGCCTGATCAAAGTAGTGCGTGGCCTCGTTGTGCGTGATGATGATCAAGGGACGGCGGCTGTCGCGGATGAGAGCGCAGATGTTATCATCACAGTCCTGGATCCAACGCTTGGTGTAGGGAAGACGCCGCGTCTCTTCCAAGGTTGCGAGCGCCACATCACGCGTGGTCCAGATCAGGCTGCTCATCGAGATGGACGGCACCCGAGCGGTAAATGCTTGCACATCGTCGTAGGTATGGTTGAGCATCACAATCTAGCCACAGTTGATGCCAAGGCGCAGCAGAACAGGATGAGCATCCGGCTGTCCCCTCTAGCACGCGGGCGGAACCGTGGGACAAGACACGCGCCAGGGACCGCCTTGTGATACCTTGGTGACCGAGGCCGCTTTGACCCGGACGAGCATCTCTTCCTTGGTGGAAACGCAGCGGCGTGGGGCTCGGTGACCGAGTCGATCAAACACCCGTGATGGAAGCCAGTCGTGACGCACGACGCGAACCAAACCCGCGTACAACGTTTCTTCACACCGATGCGCAGCGGCGGCGGCCATGCCCAGCGCCTGCAGGCTGACTTCCGCCAGGAGAAAAGCCATTATTGTGCGCTTTGGTCCTCGGGTGCGGGGAAGACAAAGCCGGGTATTGGCAGCAAGGAGGATGGGCAAGGGGCAACCCGAACAAAGTGGCAGCAATCAATCGACACCGCGTTCGCACGTGCGAACGATGGCCAACGGTCCTGGGAGCGGAAGCGGCATTTCAATGGGTTGTCAAGGCAAGCAGCAGCAGCAGCAGCTCCCAGCACCAGACCACCGCAGTCACCAAGAGCGCCCGACAACATACGTCAATACCAATCAATCCAACAACAACGTCAAGGTCAGGCCGTTGAGCGACCAGGGAGCAACCAAGGAGATGGAAACAGCAAGGGCCGTGCCGAGCCGACGAGTGAACCACCTCGGCAGACCGCGTCTTGCTCCAACACCACCTCTACAGATGCATGGAGCAACCAATGGTGAGCTGCCAAGACCACCAAGGCTTAAAACGATGCTCTTCTTTCCCCGCATTCAGTCAATGATCCCGGCGCCAGTGTGCGCAGCTCCAGCAGCGAGCGACGTGCTCTGCACCGGCTGCCGTTTCCACACACACACACACACACACACACACATACGGAAAACTTTTTTTTCTTTTTTTACCAAAAAGAGAGAGAGAGGAAAATGTCGCAACGCAACTTGGATTGCACAACGGGTTCAATCCAAAGGTTATATACGAGCATATACAAGATATCGTAGAAACCCTAATTGCTATTGTGGTAATTGATGAAGAAAATACTTCACTTCGTGTGTATGAGATCTTACAGACGAGCAGCACTGGTGTTGGACGACAGGGCAAGTTGTTAAGGTTGACACGCTTAATGGGGAATGAGGTTGTGAAGGTGCCGTTTGACTCGTCGTCGTCCGGCTGCTTATGAACAGCTCGGGATCTGGGCTACACGGCGGCCAATTACACACAAAAACACGCCCATGTGGCAACGCAAACTTCACTCTGTGCCTTGAAGATTATAGTGACTCGCCAGTCTGAACAGGTGGTCGTGGTTAGGACTGAGAAAAGATGATGGGGATTAAAACAACTCAATTGGGGGGAGA
The DNA here is from genome assembly GCF_000002865.3 of Monosiga brevicollis MX1. Lineage (NCBI taxonomy): Eukaryota > Choanoflagellata > Craspedida > Salpingoecidae > Monosiga > Monosiga brevicollis. Next base: position 138,511 of record NW_001865059.1, read on the forward strand.
ACGTGGGCGGAAAAGGAAAGAAGGAAAAAAGGGAGACGCACTCCATGTCAATCCGTGGTGAGGAGGGACAGGCGCAAGGGGGAAAGGAAGGGAAGCGCCCACATCAATCACATGCACTCTCGCAAATGTTACTTTTTTTCAACTCGAGACAGATACATCAATAACAAGTGATTGGCGGCTTTCGTGTAAAGCCCAGCCAGAAAGGGAGAGGGCTGGAGAGGAGAGGGAAAAAAGAGCACGCAAAGATCCGGGAGTCTTGTGTGCAGGGTTCTCCATAGGCAGCCAACGCCTGGCGCCTTACCAGCGAGCAGCCTTGCAGACCTTGTCGTAGACCTCAGGGAAGGCGCCCTCGCAGCCAAGCTCCTTGCGCATCTTGCGGTACAACTTGTGGTCAAACATCTCCTCAAACTCCTCGCGCGACTGCAGCATGTCGGCGTACAGCATTTGGAAGCCCTCAACAGAGCGCACGTAGTTCTCAACATTGCGCAGGTTGACCTGAGGCTTGAAATCCTTGTTGGAGGGGTTGCCGTAAATGCCGAGATCAATAAACATCTCCTCGCCGTTCTTGGCAGGCTTGATAAAGCCAGCGTCTTCGGGGAAGATGCGCATGGGGCAAAGCCAAAGAGGATAGCAGCCAAACTCGCGGTCCTGGACATCCAGGCACTCCTGCAGCTTGGAGCCGGGCACGAGCATGTCCTGGACGACATGGTGGTCTTCGTAGAGCTTGCGCAGCTCCTCGGTCTGAGTACGCTTCAGGATGCTGTGGTTGGGGGGCATCATCCAGCCAAAGAGAACACGGAACCAGAGCTATATAGAAACCGCAATCAAGGTGGGGTCAGAACCATTATACACGACACATGGCAGGGACAGCAGCCGCACAAGACGGAGCGGCAAAATATTGAGATTGCGAATGACTCACATCGTTGCCAAAGGTAATGATATCCTGGAGCTCCCAGAACAGGCTCTTGGTGTGGCGATGGTAATAGTCACGCAGAGGAATGTATTCCACACCGGGCTTCTTCTGCAACAAGTGAAGGGAAGAAAAGAAAAGAAAAAACGCTTGAGATTTTGCCAGTTTTATTGACGCCAAGAAAGTAAGAGAGGCCACCGACCTTCTCAAGATAGCTGCGGACGTGGGTGAAGAACCAAGGCTTGTACCAAGTGCCAATGGCGTTGACTTTTCCGGGTTCGGGCTTGTCGACCATGGCGCCCTTCATCAGGACCATCTCGTCGCGCGAGTAGATGAGCGTCTCAATAAAGTCGAGGTCAGTGTTCTTGTAAGACTCGAGGCAAGTCTAGGTTGTGAAGCGTCGGGGACGGGGTGGATCAGGTTGCGTGGACGTTGAGAGGACTTTCAGCATTGCCGAGTCACTGGCCAAGTTCGGTCAACGGGAGAAAAGGCGAACAATGGCAGCACGGGCATACCTCCACGGCGGTCTTGCGATCAAAGAGGGGGACATACTCGAGGCGCACGTAGGGCTTGGCAGGAACAATGTCAAGCTCGGCACCCACGAGAAAGCCGAGGGTACCGTGGGACCAAGGAACAGCCTTGAAGAGCTCGGGGTTGTTATCGGCGCTGCAAGACACAACTTCACCACTGGCCAACACAAGCTCAAAGCCCTTGCAGCAGTGCTGGAAGAGACCGTGCCTGAGAAAAATTGGAAAGGCGCCAGGCGAGTGTAAGCAAGGGCAATTGGCTTGTCACATCTGTTTTCGTGATTCAATGCAAACAAGCCAGGACGGAAAAAAAAGAAAAAAGTAAACAGGAAAGGAAGAAAAAAGACAACTTCACCCCAAGCGGACAGGCGACGCGAGCCACACTCACTTGTGGGATGAGGATTCAATACCCACACCGCAGACGAGACCACCAACGGTGAGATCATCGAGCTCGGGGAGGACGGGAAGCGTCCAGCCCAGGGGCATGAGGGTGGCAGTGATTTGACCCATGGTCACGTTGGGCTCGACAAAGACGGTGCGCTTCTCCTCGTTGATGGAGATGACGTTGCCCAACTTGTGGGTGGGGATGCCAGTCATGGTTTTTTTGTAGCGGCCGGTACGAAGCGACATGGCCAACCAGCCGGGGCGGGCGGTGCAGAGCTTGGTCTTGCGGCCTTCATCGTTCCATTCGCGGAGCGCCTTTTGCACGGTGGCCACGCGGGCCTACACGATCAAAGCAGGGCAACAACAAAAAAAAAAAAAAGAGAGAGAAAGGAGGGGGAGCGATATGGTCAATGGTTATGGCGTTGATGGAGTGCAAGAGGTCAGCCGGCTAGCTTGACTGAGGTTGCGCTTTGGGATTCGCCAACGTACAGCGTGCTGAGCGCGGCTCTTCTCGTTGATGGCGCCAGACATGATGGCCAGCTTGGCTCGGATATGCATGATCGTGTTGAGAAGGAGGGAGGCAGGCATCACAAAGAAGAAAGCCAGAGCCCTTAAGTTTCAAGCACAATTCGTA
>NW_001865059.1:141940-147367 GCF_000002865.3 Monosiga brevicollis MX1
AGAGAGAGAGCCAGAGAGAGACAGAGAAAGAGACAGAGACAGAGGCAGAGACAGAGACAGAGACAGAGACAGAGACAGAGACAGAGACAGAGACAGAGACAGAGACAGAGACAGAGACAGAGACAGAGACAGACAGAGACAGAGACAGAGACGACCGAGATACTCACACACACAAAACAGAACAAAAGAACAAAAGAAATCCAATTCTTTTGTTCTTCTTCAATTAACATTGGACTACCTACCCCGTATCTCTCTGGATTTGGCTTGCTGTTCAGACGGGGTCAATTTCCTATTGCCTACTCCTCTCTGCTTTTCGACATGACGCACCCAGACCCAGAGGTGTGCCTCAATCACGTCATCAATCCCACTGTAAATCAAACGCAAAACCAGAGAGATGGTCATGCCACCCCGCATCCCGTAGAGACAGGACATGCCCGCTTCCTGAAGAGGACAACCGCCGGCCACGCGTGACCACATGGTCTTGCTGACGCGTCTCTCACAACGGTCGGGGAAGGCCGGGGAATCGACCCCCTGAGCCTGGACCGAAGTTGAGAGGGCGCAAAACGTCTGGCTACCCATCCCCGGCGCTTTGATGCCATTCTTGCGTGCCCCTTAGTCGTGGATCCTCGGGGCAATCTGAATTGTGAATGGGGCAATCTGAATTGTGAATGTGGCTGTGCCAGATGACCATCACCTCCCAACGTCCCATCCTCCATCAACGAATCAATGTCGTGCCCGTCAACACTTGCAGCGTCAATGGCGTGCAACACCACAACCCCGCTCGCACCATTATCGTATTGCAGTCCCAAAGCAATGGCGGTGCGATGACGGGTTTGGCAGCACATCGGACGACCAGACCCACCAGACCCGAACCCGCTCACACCTTCCTTGCTACGAAGGCGCGTCACTTCGATCCCCCCCCTCTCCCCTTCACTGCTCCTTCCTTCTCACTGCTCCCTACCTTGCGACGGCGCCTAAGGGACGCGTTTTGCGCGGGCGACAAAGAGCCCCCAACCTGGGAGTTGACGGGTCGACTGCGATGAGCTGAGCTAGCGACTCCCGGGGGGTCGCCGCGACCGCACTGCCATTTGACCATCGCCATTGCCATCGCCGCCGTCGACGCCAAAAACAGCACGTGGACCCAGCAGGACTTTTGAAGAAATCAATCACCCCCCCCCCCCCCCCCCTCCCTCTAAGTTAATACTGAGTTTGGCTTGAATCAAGAACGTTCATGCACCGCTCTCGAACCATTCTCTGACCGGTTCCTTTGTTGGTCAAGGCAGGCAAAGTCGGGTGATTTAGTTTGTGGGGGCCTGTGACAGTTTGGTTACAGTGTGTGACAGTTTAGGAACAGAATGTGCGTCGTCGTTTGACTGCGGACAATGTCAGATGGTTTTCAGGGAGATATGTCAGTCGGGCGGGCGGAACAGCGCACGGAGATGGAGGCGCACAATGGCAATGGCAGTACTTTGCACCAACGTCCATCAGACACACAACGACGGTCAGCATCCAGCCTTGATAGAGTGTCAACACATCAGGTTACTCTCATCTACCGTGAACGGTGGCTTCTACTACGAGATCTATTGGGAAACGGTAATGGAGCCGGCGAGACGGACGTCGCGCGAGGAGCTGCCAATTTGGACTTGGAAGGTGCCCGGCACCTTGGACCAGGCATGGTCCTGGACATCCCAAATGGAAAGGTCCCGATCTGTCAGTGGGAGATGCACTGTTGTTGTGGCTCCCGGTGCCAGCATGGCCTTGGCAAAGCCCTTGAGCTGCAGCGGTGGCTCGCCCGCACTGCTGGGAAAGCCGAGATAGAGCTGCACAATCTCCGCACCCGCCACGGAGCCCGTGTTGGCAATGCGCACTGAGACGCCCGTGCTGTTGGCGGTGAGATCCGAGTAGTTGAAGCTCGTGTAGCTGAGACCGTGTCCAAAAGGAAAGGCTGGGGTCACGCCGTGTGCATCATACCAGCGGTAGCCGACCTCGAGGCCTTCGTCATAGTAAGTCTGCAGGTGGTCCTCGATTCCAGGATACTGGCGCTCCGCAAAGCCCACTTCGTTGTCCACGTTGGGAAAGGTCACAGGCAGGCGCCCCGAGGGATTTACGTGACCAAACACCACATCGGCCATGGCATGGCCAAGCTCTTGCCCGCCCATGAACCCCACCAAGATGGCCGACACGTCGTTGCGCCACGGAGTTAGCACGGCACCCGGACAGGTCACGTGCACCACCGTGTTGCGGTTGTGGCTCGCCACCAACGTGGTCAATTCGTCCTGCCCCCGACCCAGACCCAGGTGAACACGATCCAGCAGCTCGCCCGAGGCTGTACCTACGGCCACCAGAGCCACGTCCACTGCCTCCGCCAGCGCCTCGGTGATTGTATCATTCTGACCCTCGTAGTAAGTCACACACTGCTGGTGGGCGTTGCAAAATGGCCCAACTGGTGCGTCCTCCTACCCCGTCCCACACGCTCAAGTGAGCTGCTGGTGATGATTGCGCAGTGTCGTCTGAATGGTGGTGTTGACCCGTTGGCACACACACACATGCGCGCGCGCACATACCTGGCCAGTGTGGCCTGCCGGTCGCTGAATGCCAAGGGCGTCCAGCACACCCTGAAAAGGTGTGATAATGTATGGCGGCGTGACCGATCCAGAGCCCCTGCGTGCTCATAAACATGTTCATCGGTGTGGTGAGATAAATACGCACACACAACACGCACAACACACACAACACGCACAACACACGCACACACACACACACACACAAAAGGTTTGTCACGAAGATGGGCCGTACCCGCCATGGGCCCATGTTTCTGCATCGCCTTGGATGCCAAAGACACCAATGGTCATGGGTTGGGTGGCGTTGAGGGGAAGCAGGCCTGCGTCGTTTTTGAGCAAGACTGTGGCTGCCGCAGCCACCTTGCGAGCTACCGTGTTGTGCGCGGGGCTGGTCACGTTGGCCTCGACGGTGCCGTTCAGCGGGTGGTCAAACAGACCAACGGCAAACATGGGCGTCAGGATGTTGAGAACAGCATTATCAATGGCGGCCACGGTGACATTGTGCAGGTCCAGGTCCAAGTCCAGCTCGAGCAGCGAGTCGAAGAACAAGCCATAGGGCATTTCTTGGTCCAGCCCTTCAACCAGAGATGTGGAGTGTGTGGCCAGCCAGTCACTATCCAAGCGCACAAGTCCATTAGCAACCATCAGAGTGACCTCGGATCCAGTAGACCCAAGATCTGATGCTACACAAAAGACTACGACCCGAAACAGCCCACCTGACGACCCAGGCGCGCTGGGAGCCGAGCAAGCGCTGACGCAAGTCGATGCCGAGGGTCTCATTGTTCTCACACGAGTACACGTGATTGATGCGATTGTAACCTGACGGCCCGGGCAGACATGAACGGTGCGCAAGTAAGTTGAGCACTGGCGACACTCGCTCAAGTTCAAGAACGGGCCGTGTCGCGTACTGCACATGATGGAGCCGACGCTACAATCCAGCGAAGCAAACGTGCAGCAAACCGCCATTTAAAAGCAAACATGAATTTACGCGAGTGCCGAGATCTGCGCTAGCCAAGGATGCAAAACTACATTGAAGCGACTCGGCAATCTGAAACCCACCCGGCTTTGATGGCGCCTTCAAAGGGCGGGTAGTACATCTCGAAACGCGTGCGCTCGTCCACGTTGGCGCTAACGCGATCGCGGTTGATTTCCTGGAAAGGAAGCAGTGGATGACGAATTAGGTCATACAGCCAGCCGGACGCTTGACTGGGGCAAAGCGTCTGGCCTCGTTGCACCCCTTTGGATTTAGGGTGGACTGATTCTGAGCCCAGAAAGATATTATCCACAAAAAAAAGTTTGGGACGGCAGGACTCTTGTGCTACAAACCTGGTTGTTGTTGATCCAGTGCTTGGCATTGGCAATGACATTTTTGGCTTGCACGGCCTTGACCATGGGTTGCACGAGCGTGTAACCCAAGAATGGGTCTTCGCCCGACAGATACCTGTTGGGTGAGACGCACGTTATGAACACAAGAGACAAGAGAACATGATGAGGAAACGGGCTGGGCGACTATTGAAAAAAAAAAAAAAAAAAAGCGAGGGGTGGCGGTGGAGGCACCACTTGCTCAAAGTTGCGGCCGCAGAGGGGCACACGGGCCACGTTGAGTCCAGGACCCAAGTAAACGTTGGCACCCTGACGCGAGGAATGACAGGAGCAAGAGCAATTCTCGAGTGAGAGGTGGCCGGAGCTGGGGGGCGGCCCCGCGTGGTCGTCTACGCTGGCTCACGGTCGGCTGACCTTGCCCGCAAACTCTTCGCCGATGGCAGTGCCGTATGCAGCGGCCATGTCCGGATCCCAGGTGGCACCCAGGGTCAGAATGGAGGGAAAGCCAGTGCTAGTGCCGCTCAGCTTTTCGGGGGCACGAAAGCCTTGCGGGCCTGGGTGCAGTGCGGGTGGCGGGACATGAATTGGAGCGCCAGTGCAGTGCCGAGAACGTGCTCGAGGCTTTGTATGCGAGAAGAACGATACGAACCGTCATTGAGGTTAAGGGCTGGGATGTTGAGGCGCGTGATGGCTGGGACGTTACCCGAGTAGTTGCCCTCGGTATGGCCGTGCAACATGGTGACCTTCTCGGCCAGCGTCATTTGCGCGAGGAGTGCGTGGGCACGCGATTCAGGATCATCCTAGTGAGTTTGCCGTAATCGTTGGAGGAGGTGGTGGTGGTGAGTCAGGGCATGGTCGCTGGGGCAGGGCTCGCCACCGACGCGGAAGAAAGGCAGACACATGTAAATCACGGACCTGCAGATTCATCCAAGGCGTGACATCGGCGCTGGCGGCGACCAGAACGGCAGCCGCCAGAGCCAGGCAGAGGGTCCTTGTGGTTGCGAGCATCATTATGTTGTCGTCCTACAATTGGAGGGGTCGCAGGTGGATTACCCAGAAGAAAACTGGATCAATCCGGGGCCAGTCTTTGCAGGCTTTGCAGCGAAGCAGCCGGTGACACGTGCAACCCAAGCTAAGGAGCAGCAGGGGAGGTTACACCTGCAACAACAGTTTTGAAAATGCAGTCAACGAGACAGCTCTCAAGCTCAAACCAGTTGGAAGCGGCGATCTCCTCTCCTCACCCGTAGCTCCAGTCCACACACAGTGAAAGAGAGAGGGAGGGCGGGTGAAGCAGAGAGAAGGGCACAGAGAGGGGTATCAGGAGCCAGTAGCCAGGCGGCGGCGGTGGAGTCGGAGCTCTAAAGAGCCCGCGACGCCTCCAACTTTGAAACGAACAGAACACTAAAAAGTTACATTAAAATGCAACTGTAGTTGGTGGAGAGCAGTCGACGCATCCCAATGAACACATCAGCAATATTGTCATACCCCTCTAAAGTAACAAGATCGTTCTTTTCTCTCTCTCTCCTCTCACTCTCTCTCTGAC
>NW_001865059.1:147417-159379 GCF_000002865.3 Monosiga brevicollis MX1
AAAGCAAAAGCCCCCACTCCCGTCTTGTACACATTGAGCACCCGCCTAAATCGAGCGCACCTTGGAGGAATGTGTGAGTTGATCAGCAGTCAGTCCAAGAATGAGGGCACCGCCGGGGCCACCCTCGGCACCCCACAAAACTCGCTCGTCGTCGACGGCAACGCGCCACTTGACACCATTGACAAATGCATCGTGACGCGACCGATGAAGCTTTTCATCGGCTGCCTGGCCAGGAAAATAAAGCATACGACAGAGCGAGCACTCGGTCTTGTTCAAAGCACGCTGCCCAAGGTCCAAAACGAGCTCCGTGGTACGTGCTGGGGTGCTCGGGGCACGATGGCGCTCACGGGCTTTGTCGCGGCGTGACGCCGAAGATCCTCGAAGTGGGGTCACCACAGACGCTGGCGGGGGCTGCCGGCGCAAAAGGATGTCAAAGGCGTTGCGCGGCCCTCCTGCTTTGCTATTGGGGATGGAAGGTTGCGTGCTGGTGGGAGTCGCAGCGGCCGCATCTGCCTGTGCACTGTTTGGTGTTGCACTAGCTTTGACCGTTGCCTGGTCGTGTCTAATGGCATCGATCGACACCGGGGGCTCGATAAAGTTGGCAGCTAGAGGGCGCTTGGCCACGGGCAGCCCTGCGTTGGCCCAAGCAGCAACAGGCTTGAGGACGGGAAGGCGCACCAAGCATGTCGCTGTGCACCCAGACACTCACCGTCATTGGCTGAATCCAAGAAAGCATCCTGCGGAGCAGACGGATTTGAAGAGCGTTGCAGCGCAGCACCCCAGGCAGCATTTGCATCGCGGTTGAGCGTAGCCAACCGGCGCTTGTGCAGCGAGTAGGCCGCCATGGACTGTCGTGGTGAACGCCGGTTCAGGTGAACACCGGTTCAGGAACACACGTTTGCGACAAGCACACGGATCTCCAACGCAGCCGCAACTGACGCCAGACCCAGACCTTGCACCTCTTGTTTCATCAGCCACATGGACACTGCTTGGCGATCAGCGCGGCCCGCGCACCGTGATTGCCTGCTGCTGTTCCGAATCCTCAAAAAAAAAAAATGAAAAAACGCGCCGAAACGAGAAAAAAACGGTCAAGAAGTCGTCAAAAAAGTATTTCGCCCAAACTGAACAAGACTGAACCATTTTTAACATGAACATAGTCAAGTATTTTATTTACATGTGTCTGAGTTTTGGAGTTTTGTCTGACTGGTCCCCCTTGTTTGCTACCAACCGTCAACCTGCTGCCGTGACCAAGTGTCAGACCCATGTCTGCTACCAACTGAAATTGGTCGACACAACGTGCTCACACAACACACACACACACACACAGAGTTCACTTTCTAGTTTTGTGGTTTGAAAGGTAAGCAGCATTGACAGTGGCTCTGGAGGTTGGCGCGTGAGTGTGTGTGTGTGTGTGTGTGTGTGTGTGTGTGTGTGTGTGTGAACCCGTACCGGCGGTTGCAAAATGGCAGCGCTGTTGGGACAAGTGTTGGTCTAAAAGGGGATCCTTGAATGCATTTTCGTTCCCTCGAGTCTTGGTCAGCACATGACTTGAAGCTGACACGGCTTTTGCATGACTATCAGGGCGAATCAACGCAAAGATGTCCGGCCCCTTGCTTACCGAGGCCGATGCGCCGGTCTTGGACAACTCTTTCCGCAATGTCCTGGTGCTGTACGGTCTGCCCGACCCCGAAGCCTCCAAGATGGCCAAGCTCGAAAAGGTCATCATCAGCAAGGTGCTGAAGGATTATCATATCGTCGAGCACCGCTTCCTCGTTGATGAGGATGGCAAGGGTCGTGGCGTTGCCTTTCTTGAGTTCGAGACTGTCGAGGCCGCCAACACCGCCCTCGTGGCCCTCGACGGCTACAAGCTGGACAAGAAGCACACCTTCCAAGCCTGCCTTCTCGAGGATATGGACCGCATCCTCAAGACCGAAGACGAGTTTCAAGCCCCGCCCGAGGAAGCCCTCGACTCAAAGCTTGTGAGTGGTGTCGCAATATATACTTTTGGTGGTTGTCATTTTTCAACGTTGTCCAAGCCATGTTCGTCCGACTCACTTGGTGATTGTTCTGTGCTCGACCCACGCAGAACGAGCTTCAGAGCTGGTTGCTCAACAGCGACTGCTACGACCAGGTCGCGCTGCGTTACCAGAACATGACCTCGATCGGCTGGAACATGCGTAACCGCGTGAACATTGCCTGCGAGCGTGAAGGCTGGTCCGAGCTTGGTGTGCAATGGTCGCCGCTCGGCTCATACCTGGCCACTTTTCACCAACCTGGTATCTCCCTCTGGGGTACTGAGAAGTTTGAGCGGTATGTTCTAGAGTGTGGCTTGCCTTGCGTGTGTTTGTGTGTGTTTTAGGCTTCATTCCCTTTTTCTGGCCGTCTGCTTGCATTCAAAAACTCATATGTCCGATACGTGCGTTGCGCTGTGACAGCATCAACAAGTTTGCGCACATGGGTGTCAAGTTTATTGATTTTTCTCCTTGCGAAAACTACATGGTCACCTTTGCCCCGGCTACGCCCATCAACGAGAAGGACCCTCGCAGCATCATCATCTGGAACCTCAAGACGGGTGAGCAAATGCGCGGTTTCATGCCCCCACGCAAGTACCGCAGCGCCCACGGTGAGGTCGAGGAGATGTGGCCCGTCTTCAAGTGGAGCCATGACGACAAGTACTTTGCCCGTATGACTGACGCGGACACGCTTGCCGTGTACGACACCGAGTCGTTCAAGAAGCTGGATAACCGTGGCATTCAAATCACGGGTCTGCAAGAGTTTGCCTGGTCGCCGCGCGACAACGTTATTGCTTACTGGCAGCCCGAGATTGCCCAGCGCCCCGCCCGCATGGGTATCCTGGATATTCCCCGCAAGGAGGATCTCACCACTCGCAACATGTTCTCCGTCGTTGCTTGCCACCTCGTCTGGCAAAAGTCTGGCGAGCATGTTTGCGTGCACGTCGTACGCCACAACAAAAAGAAGACTCAGCTGTATTCTGATTTCCAGATTTTCCACATGAACGGCAAGGACATCCCCTGCGATCAGCTTGAGCTGCACCGCCCCGTCGTTGGATTTTTCTGGGCACCAGAGGGCAACCGCTTTGCCGTCATTAGCGGACAACATCCCATGACTCGTGTTGAGACCTACTCGCTCGAGTCGCGCAAGATTGTCAAGCACCCCGAACACCTCGACATCACCTGCGAGAGCGTGTTCTGGAGCCCCACCTCTCAGCACATGATCCTGGCCGATCGCTTCAAGATGAACAGTGAGTTGCGTGTCGTTTGTTGATCGTGCTCGTTTTCGCTTGTTTTTGGTCGTGTATTGTTTGTTGTTTGATCTTGTGTGGACACGATGCGTCATTCGAGACACTTGATTATGTCCAGCCTTCGCATGGTGGTGGGTATCGGCACGTATTATAAAAGGGGGCTGATAAGGATGGACGGGGCTGGTGGAGGAGATATGATGACGTTTAGAATAGGGACAGCTGAATAGCCTTGTTGATTTATTCGTGGAAGATCTTGGGTTGTAGCTTGATCGATCGCCTGATCTCTCCAGCATCGGCCCTCGTCTTGTTCGCTCAGACCCCCTGTGCCGATATCTACCACCTTTATTGCTGGACAACAACTGCTCTTCCGTGACGCACCGCACCGCCTCTTTTGTGTTTTTTATAATGTGACATTTTTGTGTTTCTCGTCGACTCGTGCCCTCATTCTGGCGCCCTGTCGATTGCAGGCCAGCTCGTGTTTGTGGACGCCAACACAATGGAGACGATCCGCATCGTTGAGCATGCCATGGTGACAGACATTGAATGGGATCCCACTGGCCGCTACGTGGCCAGTATTGCCAGTGCGTCCAAGACGCAAGTGGACACGGGCTACATCATGTGGTCTTTCCAGGGCAACCAACTGCACAAGATGAACAGGAAACACTTTTTCCAGCTTCTGTGGCGTCCGCGTCCCAAGGAGCTCATCAACGATGATGACCTCAAGGAGATTCGTCGCAACTGGAAGAAGTACCAGACCAACTTTGAGGCCGCGGACAAGATGATGATGGATCAGGCGGACGAGGAAACCCTGCAGGCTCGTCGTGCCATGCTCGAGGACTGGAGCGACTGGCAAATGTCTGTCGAGAAGCGCCTGTCCGAGCTGCGTGCTCGTCTCAAGAAGCTTCGTCCCGAGGATCAGGAAGACATTGTTGAAATTGTGGAGACTGTCGAGGTGCCTGTCAAGGTCGAGGAGGTTATCGTGGAGTAAATGCCCTTCCCTGCGCCGAGCGCGACGGGTTTATGGCAGAGCCATCTTCTCGCGCGTTGGGCTTGGTGCCAACTTTTTTTCTTTTTGTTTTCGTCGTCTTCTTCACCACATGGAGTGTCGTCTTCCTTGTCTTCCGTGACGACGAGAGTTGCATGACACACTGTACTCAACTTTTCCCTGCTTTTTTTTTCCTTTTTTTGGGTTGTATTACTTACGACACGGCAAGCTCGAGGGCAATTGGCCGAGCTGTGCAAAATTCAACAGACTTTTAAAAAATAAAATGAACTGAACTGAGATCAACTCCCTACGCTTGATGCTGTCTATGAATGATGTGTCAAGAAGCGCACACTGGGATGAGATGGTTGAAAAGGCAACCAGGGTGAAGCAGTGGTACAAGCGTGACTGAGGAAAACGCTTGCCACCAGCTTTTTTCTGACACTTTTTGCTGACAAGCCTTTCTTCCTTTGTGAGGCGTTGACAACCACACACACAACAACAACAAACAAAACAATATCTTGTCGTGCCGTGTCGCTGCGGCTTTGGTGTGTATGAGTGTGTGTGTGTGTGCTGCCGTGCTCGCTGCCGTGCTCGCTTCTTGACGTGGTTGACGTGCTTTGCAGTTGGTGTGCCCGGGGCATCGTGTGGGGTTGAATGAACACCATTGGCCATGGCCAGTCAGGAAGACGCTGCTGAAACTTACAAGGTTCGCGCACGCATGCACCTTTGTCGTCACCCCCTCCGAGCTGCGTTGCACTCCAGTCGCCTCACCAGCTGCCCTCGACCTTCATCCTTCATACGCCTGCGCTCACAGATTGTGGTCCTGGGGAACGGGACTTCGGGCAAGGTGGGTTCCCGCCGCTCGTCGCCGCTCGCCGCTTGCCGATTGCCGCTTGCCGCTTGCCGTCCGCCGTTCGCAGCTCGCCACACAACATGACCTACGTCCCGAGATCAGCTGCGCTCGCTGCTGCCTCAGCAGCCCGTACTCACACCCAATGACCCTGTCGATCTTCTCATCGATATAGACATCTGTCATTCGTCGCTACTGCCAAGATGGCTTTGGCAACGCCTACAATCAGACCATCGGCCTCGACTTTTTCATGAAACGACTCAATCTGCCCGGCGACAAGTATGTCACCCTGCAGATCTGGGACATTGGGGGCCAAGCCATTGGTGGTAAAATGATTCGCAACTACCTCGAGAACGCCAAGGTATGCTGCCGTCCCCACCCTAGTCAGCCAGCTTATCGATCCGGGCACATGAACCACCGCACCGGTGCATGACGACTCTTTGCTTTGGCCCCTTTGCATAGGGCGTCATACTAGTATATGACATCACCAACCGTGACTCGTTTGAGGATCTCGCCGATTGGTACCAACTCGTGGTGGACACTTGCTCGGACTCGGGCATGCCACATGTCGGGCTCATGGCCAACAAAAGTATGTGCTGTATCTGTCCCATCACCGAACATGGGCGGAAAAAAGATCAGTCGCCTGGCACAGCATGCTCTTTGCTCACCTCACTTCTCTGTCGGACCCGCCTCAGTGGACCTGGCTCACATGCGTGCCGTCCCCGCCGAGCGCCATGACGACTTTGCCGCACGTCACCAAATGCTTAGCTTTAGCGTATGTGCTAAAGACGGCAGCAACGTTGATCTCTCCTTTCGTCAACTCGTGGCCAAGATAACACGCATCAGCATCTCCCCTGCCGAAATGGAAGCCTTTCGCACCAAGCGCATGACCGCCGGTATTGTCAATCATCCCAAGGCTCCCAGCGACCCCTCCACTGTTCCTAAACCCTCTGCGGCCACTCAAGGCAAACCTCGTTCAACCCTGTGCCATGTCATGTAATCAGCCCCACCCCCTACCCTGCCCGTTTCTTCTTCTTCTTCTTCTTCCTTTCTTCTTGACCCCCCATTTAGCGCCCTGCGGGCGAAATTGATATCAACTCTGATAAATCACACAGCACCGAGAACGAATTATTTGCCTCAAATTTGACCATTGATAGACTCAACGTGACGTACTGCCTCAGCTTTCAACGCACCCGAGTGCAGCCATAACCCTCGCCACCAACCCATCGAAAGAACCACTCCAGCTTGGTTCCACGAAAGAGAGAAGAAACTGTAGCAGCTGTGGTAGAAAAGGGGCAGAGCATCGATGCTGTCCTCGCGACATTGCTTGAAGAAGCGCGTACGGAAAAAAGAAAAAAAAACGCAAACGCAAGATGGATACATACGCGCGCACTGGTAAACGACGACGACGACGCCAATCTCAACAAAAAAACAAAAACGAGAAAAGGGGGACCGGCCCCAACCTGCTGTCAGGCCCGCACAAACAAAACAAATCACTGGCAGGACTTTGACATGAAAAAAATCACAAAATGACCTCAAGAAGGCGCGAATGGTTTTCGAAACGACTACAAGCAGCCCATGTTAGCACGCTTGGCTTTGAGAGCCACTGGTTGCTCATGCAGCTTCCTTCTTCTGCTGCTCCAGCTGTCAAAGTGGAGACGGGACAGCAATAAATGTGAGTTTAAGAAACAAAAAAACAAGAAAGCCCATCTCAATGCAAAAAGCAAGGAAAGAGAACGTTGCCCTGGACGAGAAAAAAAAACGCACTTCCTCACGCTGGCGCTGGCGCTCAGCGGCAGCACGCTTGGCTTGCATAGCGGCACCTGCACGCGAGGCCGTTGGGCGACCCAATGCATTGCTGATAAAGATGCTTGCGTCGACCAACAACTACAAGCCATTGCCACAGATGCAACCGTTAAAAAACCGGAAAGCAATGCTGGAGGTACAACTAAGGAAGGAGGGAGGAAAAAGAAGGGGAGCGAGATGGTGTTCTCACATCAAGATCTACGCCTGTCTTGACACCAAGCCCGTTGAGCATGTACACCACGTCTTCCGTGGCCACATTGCCGGTGGCTCCGACAGCATACGGGCAGCCACCAAGACCAGCAACCTGCAATTCCCAAAGACGAGGTGAAAAGGTGAGCAAGGGCACTCCAAGCAGCACAGCAAACACAAACGTAAACACGCTCTCTTTCCTGCCCCCGTCCACTCTCGAACCCTCTCCCCATCTCTTACGGGCGGCATTTGCACACGGATAGGCACCTACGCTGGTATCAATGGTACCGATGCCCTTTTGCAATGAAATCAAAATGTTGCTGAGTCCCTGACCAAAAGTGTCGTGGCAGTGCACGGCCAGTGCCTCAGGGGGCACCTCCTGTACATGTAAAAAGGGCAAACCAAGACATGACAATGGCATGAGGGCATGAGCAACGAATTGAACAGGATGACGGTGGCATCTGAATCTTGTGATCAGGGGCTCACGGTTGACCGTCAGGCTTATTGACGACAAGGTACGTACGGCAGAGACAGCGTCAAGCATTTCAGCCATGGCATGAGGGGTACCAACACCAATCGTGTCACCGAGCGAGATTTCGTAGCAGCCCATGTCGTAAAGTTTGCGGGCCACACGAGCCACCACGGCGGGGTCTGTGGGCCCGTCATAGGGGCATGCAATCACGCACGACACGTAGCTGGCGAGAGTAAGCAATCGACCATGTGAGGTTGCACAGCCGCTAGTAGCCCGGAGAAAAGGGAGAAAAAGAAAAAAAGAGGAGGAAAGAGATGCACCAACGTACCCGCGCACGAGGACATTGTCCTGCTTGGCGGCGTCCACGACGTCGCGAAAGCGCTCAATGCTCTCGTCAATGGAGCAATTGATGTTGCGACTATCCACGGAGAAGAATGTTTGGGAAGAAAAACACGGATGAGGAAGAGGGTGGCAGACAAAGGCGGGGGTACAAAGAAATGGGATGCACGTGTCTGTACACACAAACTTGGCCACGAACCGACTGAAAGCTTCAGAGGCTGCGCCGAAGATGGCCACTTCTTGCGCGCCAACTTCAACGGCAGCTTGGTACCCCTTGATATTGGGGGTGAGCACGGGATATGACACGCCCGGCTGGCGATCGATTTGCTGCATCACGGCCTTGTGGTCGCCCATCTAGAGACGTGTCGGACGAGTGTCGAGCGTCGGCGTGAATTTCAGATGGCAGTTTGGGACAGCTCCAGGCATGGCATGTGGCATGGGAGAAGTCGAGACGCACCTGAGGCACCCACTTGGGTGACACAAAGCTGGTGGCTTCGACGACGGGAAGCCCAGCAGCCGCAAGGCGCTGGATGAGCTCCACCTTGACTTCGGTGGGCACGAGCTGTCAAGGGCAGCGTCAACCAGCGACCATGAGGGCACGCAAGGGAAAAAAATATCAAGCAAGTTTGACACGGATAGAGAAGAAGGCGCAAGGCCAACTCACGCCACGCTCGTTTTGCAGGCCATCGCGGGGGCCCACTTCAACAATCTTGACATAGTCGGGCAAGTCCTTAAACTAGAAAAAAAGGCCGAACCCCAGAAGCGGTCAGGCAAGCCGCCAAATGGGACGCGTAGCAACCCGCACGGACATGGTACACGGGCGAATGCATTCGAGTCGCAGACGAGAACGAGCCCGAGGGGTCAAGAACGCGGACGTACCAAAGGCTGGACTTGACGGCCATGATGCAGGCAACGTCGTGAGGTCGCGAGCGTTTGCAAAGCCAAGCGCCGCGCCATGATGACGGTGATGCCGCTGATGCCGATCCGAATCACAAATTATACGAAGCTTTCAATCGCGTCGAGCGCCAACCAAAGGGCACACGCTACGCTGTCAACAACAACCCCAAACCCTGGCGTCTCCAACACGCCACCGAACCAAGCGCTTGACCGCCCCGGATACCAAATCCAGCCAGAGAGCTCCAACGCCACGCGAGAGAGCGAGAGAGAGAGAGCGAGAGCGAGAGAGAGAGAGAGAGAATGCACACACACAGTTATCGTGTCGAGCAAGCTGCGTGATCGCACGCGAGAGAGAGACAAAGAGACAGAGGGAGAAGAGAGACACAGACAGAGAGACAGCGAGACAGAGAGAGAGAGAGAGAGACAGAGACAGAGACAGAGACAGAGACAGAGACAGAGACAGACAGAGACAGACAGAGAAGAGAGACAGAGACAGAGAAGAGAGACAGAGAGAGAGAGAGACAGAGAGAGAGAGAGACAAAGAGACACAGAGAGAGAGAGAGAGAAGAGAGAGAGAGACAGAGAAGAGAGACAGAGAGAGAGAGACAGTGAGCAGTATGACAAAATGTTATAAGCGAGTAAAAAGAGAGAGAGAGAGAGAGGGTGAGACACGAGACACAGAGAGAGAGCGTGACGCATGCGGGAGAGAGATGCATGAGAGAGAGATGCACGTCGACGACGTGATGGACGAGCGTTCATCGGCGCTGGGAACAGCAGGGATAAGAGCTGGACTCACGGGCACGGCAAGCCCTCGAGGTCTTGGACTGGCGATTCGGCAGCGGGATGGGATGGCGCTGCCATTTGGAGCCTTGACGCCCGATCGTGTGTCAACGTTGACGACCGCTTCTTCTACTACAAAAATCTGCTAATCTTCTACTATAACTCAGACCGTCATCTGCATTATTTCTGCATTTTCTCCATTTATTTCTACGTAAACCTTTCTTCGATTTCTTAAAAGAATTCTTCTACTGCAACGATGGCGCTTCTTCTACCAAACGCTCAGCTGCTGGAAGAAAAATGGCAGCGCAGTGTGATCGCGTCCGAGCCAAAGGACCTTGAAAGCTCCCATGCTGACTCTATCTTGGACACCATCGGCCTCCCGTCGCTCACCATCTGCACCGACGGAGAAGGGGCCGCTCCCCGCTGCCGCTGCCATTCCTACACACCATCATCACCTTGACAACTTTTTTTCTTCTTCTCCAGATCTCCCCCCCCCCCACGACAACTATTTCAGGTTTATTTTGCTTCACATGATCAAGCGTCCCAAAAGTTGTCGGGGTACTTGTTACGAGCTGCGGCTGCTACGGCGACGGCTACAGATGCTGCCACTGCTATTGCCACTGCCACACTGCGACGGCTACGGCTACGGCTACTGCTACAGATACGGCTAGGGATACAGCTTCTGCTACCGATGCTGCCACTGCTACGGGTACTGCTAAGGATACTGCCATGTCTGCTAGACATACTGCTACGGATACTGCTACGGATACTGCTACGGATACGGCTACTGCTACAGATACTACTACTGCTGCTACGGATACGGCTACTGCTATAAATACTGCTACTGCTCTGGATACTGTTCCGAATACTGCTGCGCTGCGGCTACGGTTGCTGCCATGTCTGCTACATATACTGCTACAGATACTGCTACGGATACTGCTCCAGATACTGCTCCAGATACTGCTCCAGATACTGCTACAGACACTACTACTACTGCTACAGATGCTACTACTATGCTACTACCACCTGCTACTACTGCTACTACTGCTATTGCTATTGCTATTGCTATTGGCTGCTCCTGTTGTATGTTTCTGCTGCTTTGCTCCTCTTGTCTTCGCTCTTCTCTGACTTCTTGTTTCTGCTCTGCGTTGTTGCCCCCTGCGTGTCCCTCTGTCTGTGCGTGAGGCTTTGACTCTGCTTCTTCGGCCCTGCTTGCCCTGTGGGTCTGCCGCTTTGGCTTCACCCCTTTGTTCTGAGCTCGACACTAAGATCATAGATACGTTGCATTCATCGACTCAAAGGACAAAACAGGAAAAGGAGGGCAACGCAGTTGCACAGGTACCAGCCACCGCGAAGATACGACTCTGCCGCGCGGATTCAACCAAAGCAGGGAGAGGAAGGGAAAAAAAAAGCACACAACTGAACTTCGGGTTTCATAGCCTATAGCGTCAACAGATGGCTGATGTTGAGGGCAAGGTGACAAGCCGATGCATGCTGGTAGAAGCGCGCCACGGCGTAGCGGTAGAGCTCAATGTCGTAGAGGGCCAACGCAGCCAGCTGTCGGTATCCCGCAGCCGAAGGCGGTGGTCCGGCGTGTGTGTTGCGATTCAAGCTTGTGGCCTCGCTTAAACGATCTGCAGGGACCTTGTCTGGACCCTCGGCCGCCTCGGGTCCCCCATAAAAGTCGGGCAACAGCCGGGCAAAGAGCGCCATGGAAGTGTCAAACTCCTCCGCCAGCCCCACAGCCACATACTTGTCCAGGTTGGACTGCGCCTTGCGCAACGTGGCCTCGCCAAAGTCCTGGCACTCGGGTGCGTGTCCGCAAAAGAAGCCCGTCATCAGATTGTTATGCTCCACGCTCTTTCCCAACAAATCGCAATGCTGCGGGTGAGACAAGCACTCGTCCACGCTCCAATCTGCCGCGACCGTGCCCGTCGGTCCACGAGCATTGACCGCTGCCCGGTACTGTTCTCGCTTTGGATATGAGCCCCGCAGCTTGTAGTAGTAAAGCGAAACTAGCCGAGCCACGGGCTCACGCACCATGTTGATGTATGCCGGCGCCGGCTGCACGCCATGTCGCTCAAAGTCCAGATAGCGCGTATGCTGATCGTACAGCACCGGCACCTCGTGCGCCGCAAAAAGAGCCTGCAGCCGCGCCACGTTGGCAGCCTCCTTGTCAAAGCTGAAAAAGGCGCTGTCGTTGTAAACCGTGCTGCCAATGTGCACAAACCCATTTGTAGCCGCCCGAACGCTGGCCAGCCCCTTGGTCGATGTGCCAGCTGCCTTGGGGACGCGGTTATATATCACATTGGCAGGATGCTGTGCCACGCAGCTCTGATCCGAGGTAATGCGCCGCTCGCGTGCATGTAGCTCAACAGTTGA
>NW_001865059.1:159738-189009 GCF_000002865.3 Monosiga brevicollis MX1
CTTCACCTGCTTAACACAAACACAGAGAGAGAGAGAGAGAGAGAGAATGTGTGTGTGTGTGTGTGTGTGTGTGTGTGTGTGTGTGTGTGTGTGTGTGTGTGTGTGTGTGTGTGTGTGTGTGTGTGTGTGTGTGTGTGTGTGTGTGTGTGTGTGACGGTGTGACGGTGAGTGGGACGGGCAGAGAACCCAACAGTAGAGCGATCGCACGGGGGCGGATTGACTGGATTTTGCTGCTGGTGCCGCTTGCACGTTGATCGCTGGCTGCGTTTTGTGTGATCTTCGGTTTTGGCTTTGCCACTCTATTGTTGTGATTCGGTTGTTGGTAGCTGAAGCCACACCATGGCGCCACCCTGGCATCACGGCGAGCTCACAAAGGAACAAGCCGAAGGTACGGACGGACCAAGTTGCCCCGGGTTGGGCTGCTGCTGTTGCTGCTGTTGCTGCTGTTGCTGCTGCTGCTGCTGCTGTTGTTGTTGCTGTTGCTGTTGTCGTTGTTGCTGCTGCTGCTGCTTCCCCATTCGGTTTGCAAATGGATCCGACCAAGCCCTCACAAACTCGTCTCGTGCTCCAACGTGGCCTGCCAGCACTCTGCTCTCCTTTTGAAACAGGCGCGTGGTTTGTTTATCAGTCGGTCGCCCGCAATCTCCTCGTCCTCTGCTTCAAGTTCAAGGGCAAAGTTACAACCCATGCCCTCGAAAAGGTTTGTCGGCACCTCCATTTTCCTACCTGTTTCCAGCAATAGCCTCAACTAGCGTCCACCTCACTGGTGGCCTCGGACTCTCGACTGCCCGCCCTCACCCTGCACCAGCGTGATGATGTGTGGTGCGTCAACGGCAAGGACTTTGGCATCAAGGCCGAGTCTATGGCCCGCTTGATCCAACGCCTCACCAAGCCGCTGGCGGGCTGGCCCACCCCGCTTTCCATTCCCATCTTCAAGGGTGAGACTTTTCCGCCCGACGACACTCCATTGGAAGACATTCCATACTTCCATGGCGCCCTGCCCAAGGACATTTGTGACGCCTCATTGGCCAAGATGGGCATGAAGGACGGCACTTACATGCTCCGTTTGTACAAGCCCAATGACCCGAGCATCCTAGTCCTGACCGTTGTGTACAAGGGAAAACCCACCCATCACCAGGTGCAGCACGAAGCAACCGTCTGGTCAATCAATCGCAAAGTTCTGCCCGGCTGCACCTCGGTGCGCCGCCTCGTTGCTGCCCTGGCCGTCACACATGCCGACTTTTGGCCCGTGCCTCTCATGCTGCCAGTCATCAACCCACGCTGCGACACTGTCAAGCCACCTACTCAACGCGGCTCTTCTGCTGCTGCATCGCCGTCTCCGACGCCGGATCCCCAAAACACCCCATCAGCAGAGTCGGTGCCATCTTCAGAGATGCCCCAAACAGACACAAGCAACCAATACGGCAACGACGCTTCAGAAGAAGCGCCAACCGAAGCAAAGTCTGTGACCACACCTGAAATAGAGTCCAACATTTCAAGTAAACCTGAACCCCAGCCTGAGCTCCAGCCAGAATCTGAACCCCAGTCCCAGCCAGAACCTGAACCCCAGTCCCAGCCAGAGCCTGAACCCCAGTCCCAGCCAGAACCTGAATCCCAGCCCCAGCCAGAACCTGAACCCCAGTCCCAGCCAGAACCTGAGCCCCAGTCCCAGCCAGAACCTGAACCTGAACTTCAAGCGGATGTTGCAAACAACAACGCGCCCAAAGCAGAGATCAAGGCAACCCCTGACGCCCCTGAAACTCTCCCCGAGGCCGATGCAACAGCGGACACCCACCAGACCAAAGCCGGCACGCAACTGGAGAACCCAGCAAATGCCAAGGGGCTGGTTGACGAAAGCATTTATGGCACAGTGGACGAAGCCGAGGCCCTGATTAAGACGCGTCTTCAGGACCGCGTCAAAGCAATCAACACCACTCGGGAGCCTGATGAGTGGGTAACCCCAGAAGTGGAAATTCGCCAGGGTTTGGTTGGCCAGTCTATCAAGGCGCTTCTGCCCTCAGACGATGCCCAGGTGCCCTCCGTTGAGATTGTCCTGCCCCATCCCGACTTTGACGAGCACGAGCTCACCGTGGAGCCCAGCATGACCCTCTACTATCATGGTGATATCACGCCCGCGCAAGCCGAGGCTGCCCTTAATGCAGCCAAAGACGGGCAATATTTGCTGCGAGCCCACGAGGCCAGCCGTCATGCCTTTGCCGTGATTCTGTCTCATGTGCACAATGGTAGCATTCTTCATACACCTCTGACCCAAAGCGACCTGAATGGCAGTTTCAAGATTGGACAGGTCGCTACTGGTGAGCGCAACCTCAATGACGCCTTGCGCTTTCTCCACGCACAGCAACCAGGTATGTTGCATTTGTTTCCTGCCCAAACCTGGTCTGCCTGTATCCGAGCAGACCACACCTGAGAGGCCTGCGCCGCACGGTGTTTTTCTTTTTTTCCATGCAACAACTGCATGGGCCGACCATGATAGGCTGGCCGCATCCCCTAACGGAAGGCATCCAGGGCATCAAAGTCCTCTCGGCGGCGGAGAAGAGCAAAATGCGCCAGGCCAATAACCAAGCCATTGAGGAAGCTGCCCAACGCCAGCAGGCCTTGGTCGAGGAAGCCAAACGTGAACAGGCCAGAGCACGGGGATCACACCGTGCTGCCACCACCAAAGCCGAAGTCAATCTGGAGGCTCAGCGCCAACGAGCCATGGAAGAAGAGATGCAATCGCTGCGTGCTGCTCAGCTGGAAGAACGTCGAGCGCAGATGCGCGAGCAGATTCGCCAAAAGCTCGTGGCCGAACGCAAAGCGCAGGCTTTGAAGGATCTCCGCGAACAACGTCGCCAAGAAGCCGAAGCTGCCCTTGCCGTAAGATTATCAAGCCATCTGCTCACTAACATGTAAACATTTGCCGCTGCCGGTGCTCACCTTGGTATGCCCCACTGACTGATTTTCTACACAGGCCGCTCGTGCTTTCAAACCAGAGGTCGAAGTGAATCTCGACTCTGATGATGAAGATGCTGGTGTGCTGGGCCCGGAGGAACTCGATGAATGGCGACGTAATGCTCTCAAAAGTTTGTTTGACCGCGCCGCACACGCACGCGGGAGATCTTTGTCTTTGGGACCCGGTAGCTCATCGCTCTGTCATTGAACTTTAAAACATTCATAGATGCCGAGAGTGGTGGCCCAGAGCTCATGGAGAGTATCTATGCCGCACCGGATGCGGCGCTGAAGCAAGACGAGACATCTGCCAGTGATATTGCTGGCAATGCGCCGCTATATTCCGATTTTTCCACAACCATGTCACGCACACCCAGTACAACCGCTCTTCGCAACGACCCCGAGTTGCCCAACCCCTATGGCGTGGCGACCAACGCCATTGCCGAGGAGCCTGATGCTATTGCCGCTAGTCACAATGTGGATGAGGGTGGCGCATATGGTGAAGCTGTGGATCGCTCAGCAGGCCCGTCTACAGGCGTGGAATCCAACACGTACGAAGTGCCTGCTGAGGCAAAAGAAGAGGCAACCACGTCCGCCTCACCGAGCCAAGCCGCGGCTCAGGCTCAAGCAGCACCTGCCGCAGCGGCAGCACCGGAATCTGCCCGCGATGAGACACCTTCCTCGCCTCCTGCCAAGTCCAAAGGCGGGCCCGATGACAAGAAGAAGGGTTGCCTCGTCATGTAGGACCTCTTTTCCAGGCGGTGTGAGAAGTAGGAGGGGTTGACGCAGTGTTCGTGATTGTTTGGTTTTCAATTTGTCTTCTTCTTAGCCAAGCGTGTCACAATCGAAAGAAATGGAACTTCTTTTAGATGTCAGTTGTTCTTGGAGCAAACCTCCTGCTTTAGACGACCACGGGGTCCGCTTGCTCCAGCAGCGCAAACACAGTCGTGGCATTCACTGCATAGTGTGGGTTGGGTGCAGGAAACTGGGCCGCGTAATACCAGTGGTCGCTTTTATCCGCAATGACTGTAGTATCATCGCGGAGCAGCTCCTTGGGGCCACAGCATCGACTCGTTTCATACCAGACAGTGTCTGCACTGACGGTTGCCAGACGCTCAATCAGAGTCAACGCAAGTGCTTGCAAGTCCGCGTCCAAGCGGTTGTCCAAATACTGCACCGCCGCTCGGCAGAGCAGCCGTGTGTCAGCCACCGAAGGCGTTAGATTGTTCCACATGTCCGCAAAGACTCCCAAAATTTTGGCCACCAGTCGGTGGCGTGGTCCATTCAGGCTACAAGCCACAAGGAAGGACATAAAATGAGGTAACAAAATACAAACACAAGCAGACAAAGAAACATCGACGGCGCTTCAGGTGCCATGCTAGCAGAACGCCTAGGCACATGGCTGCGAAAGGTGAGGTGGCCCAAAACTCACCGATTGGCAAAGTCGGAAGGCTCGGCCAACAAGGCGCCATGCTGCTCGCGTAGTTGCTGCAATAAGATTGGAGCCAATTCACTGCTCATAAACGGCATTGTGAGTGAATGTGGATGAATACCACTCATGACCAGTCGCAACTATTAGCAAGCACGGTCAAGAAAGGTACGTACGTTACAAAGCGGCGGCGTAAAAAGGATCCACAGGCCCGGCTCAATGCAGGCAATACGTTGAGTGCGGCGAGCGCCACAAACGGCTTGCTAACACGCAAACACGGAAGCTATGGCACAATTTTTTTCAGCAGCATCACCAAGTAAGCTGCCCAATCACGGAGCACATGGTTGGATGTTTCAAGCTTGAAAGGCATTAGCGTACCAGAATGGGCCAGATTTGGGCCACGATGGGCAAGAGCTCATTCTCAAAAGGTGCCAACACGCCGACCCCGGCTGTCAGGGCTTGAAGCAGAATCAGGCGCTCTTGGTCATTGCTGTTGCCGAGCAGGTGCTTGATGCGGCGCAAGGCCTAGATCGAGGTCAACATTTCCAGAGCCGCGGCGTAATGAGCATGGCCAAATATTTGAGGCTTTGACACCAAGACCCCTCCAAAAAAAACATACTTCCACCACGAGCATGGCATGGGGAGGTGGGGGTGGGTCTTGTGCGTGGGCGTCATTGGGATCTGGGGCATCGATGGTAGGCTCAGCAGTGCGCAAGCCATCAACGCCAACATGAAGCGAGTCTTGGGGCAGTCGCGGGCTCCACCGCTCGACGGCCACCAGAACGCTAAAAAAAAAAAAAAAAAAAGGTGGCCAAAATAAGCAAGTCGCAGCCCCTTGCAGTCGTAGGCCCAAACATGCAGACATGTATGATTGCTGTTTGAAAGTAAGGGCATGGAAATGGTGCTTGGCAGCGAGTTTGGCACAAATACGAAATGAACCACAGAGATACATGATATGCGTACTTGCGCAGAATCAGCAGGAATTGGGTTTGCAAATGGGGATGGTAGCCATCGAGGGCACCAAAGACGTCTTGCATCATGTCCTTCAC
This sequence comes from Monosiga brevicollis MX1, assembly GCF_000002865.3. Classification (NCBI taxonomy): domain Eukaryota; class Choanoflagellata; order Craspedida; family Salpingoecidae; genus Monosiga; species Monosiga brevicollis. Next base: position 165,166 of record NW_001865059.1, read on the forward strand.
GGGAAGCAACAACTCGGGCGGACTGTATTCAAGCATGCGCTGCAAGCCAAATGCGGCTTGTTCATCAACGTTCATATACCTTTTTGAAGTAGGGGACGATGAGGTGGAGCGCAAAAAAAATAAAAAAAATAAAAAGAGGAAAGGAAAGAGGCAGACATTGGTGCAGACGAACCGGATGCGTAGCGTAATGTCATTGATAAGGTAATCAACGTTGTCACTGAGGAGCGCCGCGGCGTCCGTGTAACCACAGGCATGGGCCACTTGCACCATGGCCCACTGGGCGCTGCCGAACCAGAGCCAGACATGAATAGAATGAGCCCCGACGATTGCAGCGGTGTGGACATGGCGTGCCCAGCACGAGCTTTCACACCTGCTATTGACGGCTGTTTCGGGTAGTCCCGTGTGCAACAAAAGCATGAACATCAAGTGCATAAGACGCTCCCGCAGTGCCCGCTGAAGAACCTGAGATCGTGCCGAGAGGAAAGTGAGGCCGGTCTGTGATTGCATCTGCCACCGCCTCGTAAATTGGATGGGTGGTACACCCTACCTGGGCAGCTTGACCCACAGTCTCGAGCAAGAGGCACGTAAAGACGGTGACGCGAGCAACGCGATGGGCTGTTGAAGGAGCATCTTTTGCATTGTTTGAGTGGGCAGGGGTCACAGGCTGCAGGGCTTTTCCCGAGGCCCAGGAACGGGCTGCATCGAGGAGGTCACCATCCGTGCACATTGCCAACGCGAGATCCGCCAGGCTGCGCTGCTGTGGCATGAAACCTGTGCCAGCATCAGAATTTCGACTAGATGTAGAAGGGGGGCGGCTCGCCGTCAGATGTTTCCAGCTCTGAGCAACGCTGCCTTGCCACGGGCTGCTTTTAGGCGCACTTGGCAAGTTGGATTGCCCGGGAATGTCCGTAGACGGCGAGTGTGCTGCAGCAAAGGAGTCTGTATCAGGTGTTGAGAGAGCGCCTTGCACCAGGAGAAGCCACTCGGGTCGCTCGTGCAAGATGACCCGTTCAGCGTCCAGGGCATCCTCCAGGTGCAGTCCAAGCCCGCGAGCCATGCCCAGGCGCAGGAATTCGTCCATGAGGTCAGCGGTGGTGGTCAGATGAAATTGACGATACACGCGGCGCATGCGCTGAGCCGTGCCGAGGACGTCATCCACGACCACGTGCTCCTGATCGGGAGCAGCATGCTGATTGACAATTGCGAGGCATTGATCCACATCAAGGCGAAGGGCAGCAACGCAAGCGCGCAAAACGCGACCGGCGGTGTCCGCATCGGCAAAGACGGGGGTTGTGGCGGGCAGTATGCGCAAATAGGCGTTGAGGCGTCTAAGGTGGCGCTGAAAGGCATCTTCGGTCCAGGCTTGATGCTGTAGAACAAGCTGGTGGAGTCGCTCACGCAGTAGCGCCGTAATAACGCTCGTGAGCCGGTTGGTGTGCAGAGCAGCCAAGCAAGTCTGGGCCAGCGAGGCAATGGTCTGAGCATCGTCGCTGCTCAGCAGCACAAGGGTATCAATCCAGGACGGCACACAAGCTGGTAGGGCGCGCGCGCAGCGCAGCGCAGCTAGGCAGCAACAGCGCGCGGTGGCCTCTCGTACCGAGGCCGCCTGATGCAGGACCACAGTATGAAAGAGTTGTTGATTCAGATGTTCGACCATGGGCACCGTGCGGCCCCACCAAGCGGCGTCGGGTGTTTGCCGCAGAGAATAGGGCTGGTCAGCAGACGAGGTCTCTGAGGCGACCACGGGGTCGTCTGACAGTTGGTCTGACGAGTCCGTCGAACGGTCGGCGGTGTCGCGCACCGTCTCGGCGAGCTCACGCAAGTCATCAAGGGGGCTGGTATCCGGGGGCAAGTTGTTGTCAGCCACGGCGTGGCAAAGGATGGCAGTGAGAAGCCGCAGACCGACGACGGCCACAGGAGCCGCGCCGTGCACGATGCGACGCAGGACCTTGGTCACAAGCGAGAGCAGTCCGGGCACCATGAAGGTGGCTACACCGGTATCACGGCGCGCAGCGCCTTCATAGAGGTGTAGCAGCAGCTCGCCGGCAGCAGCGCGAACAGCAGAGCTTCGTTGGGTATTTTCAAGCACGGTGCCCAGTTCGGCAACAAGTTGACCTAGGGCGGGCAAGTACTGATCGCTGCAGAGCGGGGCCATTATATCGGACCTTGAAAAGACCAAGGCCTCGGTGGCCTGAACAATGGCCAGGGCCACATCGTCGGCGATGGACACGGCAACACCGCGGCCAGCTAGCACGAGCCCGAGAATTTGAAAATGTTGAAGGGCCAGTGGCAAGGGGATAGCCTGGCCCCCATGGCGGAAAAGAATGCCCAGTGCCTGGAGCGCGGCAATGACGTCTTTCTCCTTGGCCTGCTTGCCGGCAATCACCACGCGCAGCGGCATGCAAATATGCTCAGCCAATGCCGCCAAGGCCGGCGGTGGGATCTACCAGGACACGCATGCCAGACACTGAGGCGAGCGCAACAAGCAACACATGCCCATCACCCACGGCTCGCTCCTGCACCCACGGCACACCGCACACCGCACACCGCAAAGCAAGTCCAAACCTGCAGAATAACCTGCTGCACCTCCTCACAGGCCGCTGCATCCAAGCGCTGCACCAGGCGTTGCACCGCCCCACGCAGCCGATCCAACATCCCCGTCATCGCCATGGGATCCTGTTCCTCGTTGACCGCCTTCCCCGCCTCCTCCCCAGCCGTCCCTCCCCCTCACACACTCCTCACACCACACACCACACACCACACACCTCACGTGCTGCGCGCAGACACAGACCTCCCGCCTCTCTCTCTCATAAAAAAAAAACTTTGTGTGTGTGTGTGTGTGTGTGTGTGTGTGTGTGTGTGTGTGTGTGTGTGTCTTTTTTTTTTTTTTGAGTATTTTTCGTTATTTTTTCGTTATTTTCGAACGAATTTCTTCCTTTTTTTTTTTTTTTTTTTTTTTTTTTTTTTTTTTTTTTTTTCTTGAAACATCAAATCAGTCAGACCTATAGACCTATGGAAGTAGTTGTTACATGTAGTGTCAACCTCTATCATCCATCTGGGGGTATTGAGAGGTTGTGGATTATGGTTAGACAGGTTGGAGCACTCGACCAGTAAAATGGCTGCGCGTCCCGGCTGGGGGTCGCCAACCCAGACTCGGAACTGAATCGCTCCATGTGTTAATTGATTGCTCATTGATTGGAAGGCAAATACATGGTTCGGTTGGATTCAAAGTACGGTGACCGTTGCGCGCTGCTGTAGTTTTACGAGCTTAATACGGCGTCATTGGTTTTCATGACAACGCACTGCGACGCGACGGTATGAAACCGAAGGAGGAACGATCTGTAACTGCCTGTTGTGGCCGCCCCAATTGGGTCTTTCGCTTCGGGAATAATTGGGCGAAGAGCTACTACACGCACGGGCACCAGCATCAACAACTTGCAAAACCGGGGGAGCTGCTCGCTCTTGCAAAGGAGGTTCTCGTGCCGGTGGAGGGCGCTGTCGGTGCCCAGCAAGCACGGTTTTTTTTTGCATTTTACCAGGAAGCGGGCCAGCTCCCTCGTCAGGTCGAGAAAGCTCTTTTGCAAGACCTTGGCAACTACAGGGGCTTTCTGTACCTCCATTGGTCTTCATTTTTTCCGACAGAGAACGCTGCCTGGATGCAAAGCTTCTGGCGGAGGAGCGCAAACCCACTTGGACACTGGCAGAGTTTGCTAATCGCTCGCTCCTCAAGAACGGCGACGAAAAGGTCTACCGGTTTCATGCTCAAGTGAAAGGTGAGGATGCTCACACTTGGGAGTGCTATGTTTCTATCGACGAATCTCCATTTGACCCTGTTAGCGTCAAATCCGTGCTTCCACGCATTTGAGCACTCCCACTGCTTTCGCACACTCAGTTTCGGTCACTATGGGTCTTTCCACTGAAACCCCCATAGCTGTTGTGACCTCACACACACTTAGACCCCCGATTCCTGGCACACGCCTTGGGGCCATAAGCTTGTCACTACTGTTGTTTCTCCTTGTTGTGACACCTGCGGTTGGGCAAGGGTTGCACTTTCCCTATCCTTGGGATTGAGCGGCTCTACAGCGATTCTAACGGTGCACCTGGTCTGGTCACTGTGAATGCTTGCCGACCGCAGGTACGTCAAGCCCCCTGCCATTCTGTCTTCTCTTTGCTCTCCTGTGTGCTCTGCTCTCTTGTGACTTTCCCTATCCTTGGGATTGAGCGGCTCTACAGCGATTCTAACGGTGCACCTGGTCTGGTCACTGTGAATGCTTGCCGACCGCAGCTGGTTCAATTGACCTCAAGACACCATCAACGCTTTCGCTCCGTCCCGACGGACGTCTCTCAAACCTCTCTCAAAACGCTTCCTCAAACCTACGCGCTTCCTCGCAACCCAAAACTGGCCTCCAGACGTGCTGGAGCCTGACAGACCCCTTACTCTTTGATGATTGCACCGTGCCCCAGTGAGAAACAGTTTGTCGCCACCAGCAGCAGCATGGAGGAAGGTACGCTGCTAAGATGAATTGGCTCCGCTGCAATGTTTTCAGTCAAAACAACATGTACATGTATACTTATGCTTCCTGATCAACGTGGTTTCACTGCGAAACACTCGTGTTTTCTGCAGGGAATGCAGGGCGAAACTTCCTACTCGCGGCAGTCAGCTGTGTGAACTCACTTTGCGACACGTCGATCGCTGTGTTGATTCACCCATTCAACTCGAACTTTGTGTTTAACCAACAACCTTGTGCACCCCCCGATCGTCGTCCACTGGCACACGGACGCAGTGTGTTTGCTTTGAGAATAGCGTTCCGTGACCACCCGCGTGTCTAACCTCGCTTTCAATTGATTGTATCAAATCACACGCCCATCGGCCTTCACTTGGACCCTGCATCGCCCTTGAGCCCAACGGCGCACAGTTGACCGCCACGGTACCGCCGCAGCGCGAGAGTACGCTGGGCCGTGAAAGATGAATGGTGTGCATTGTCATGACAGTCGAATTGTGGCCTCGGCAGACACCGCAAGACAAGCCGAAGAATTGGCGTTCATTTTTCAGAGTGGACATCCAGACGCAGAATCTATACCGTGTAGGACACGACCAGCTCAGGGAAGATTTGGGCATTGTCGACCATGATCACCTCGTGAAACTGCCCAGCCGGCGTCGCAATCACCGAGTCATATCTCAAGAAGAATGCACGTGTCACGAAGAGGACAGAATATCTGACAGGGTGGAAGCGCGACTGTGGCCCACGCACCGCTCGTTATTGGGCGCGTGGGGCAAAAGGGGCGCATTCAGGGCTTTGATATCGGGGGATTCATGGACACACGCACGTCCCAGTAACGCCCGCGTAATGATCAACGTTGAGGCTTTGCATATTGCTGATTCTATGAACATGGTGTGTATCCCTGAGAATTTGCTGTGGCAAGGTAAAGCATTTGCTAAACAACCGCCGACCTTGCCCGGGAGGTCAGCTTGATAGATGCCCCGTCCAAAGCGAGTACCGGTACTTTTTCCAGCAAAGCGATAGTCAAGGCCAGGCACACAATCTTATCACGCAGCTCGTGATCGGGGCGTATTCCTGGTGGGAAATAACATCCCAAGATACACACTTGCAGATCGAAAAGGAGAAAGTTCCTCTGCAAGCAACGCTGGATTACCACACCCGCCATTACTTTCGATACAACTCCGCGCCCATGACATATCGACGAGACGTAGGTCATGTAACATCACACCGTATCCCAACGTATCAGCAGACCACCGATATGAGTGGTATCCCCAGTGGGAAATAACATCCCAAGATGCACACATGCAGAACATGCAGATCGAAAAAGACCAATACCCTCTGCCAGCAGCGCGATACTCACCAACTGCCAGTGGATTCATTACACCCGACACTGGTACTAAGCACCACCGAGCTCAGAAAAAGAAGCCAGTTCCCACCAAAGTTTGAATACTAGGACAAAATTCAACCAACCCTCATGGCGAGCTGCAGGGACGGAGGGATTGATTGGCGCCGCTGCAGGGACGGAGGGATTGATTGGCCGTGGGCGCCCACAGATCAGTTGTGATGGCCTATCTTGATCGGGCCCCAAATCCGTTCCCTTGGCTGCGACAGTAGATAGGGACAGTGGGAATCTCGTTCATCCATTCATGCGCGTCACTAGTTCGATGACGAGTCATTGGCTACCTTAAGAGAGCCATCGTTACTCGCGCCGTTTACCCGCGCTTGGTTAAATTTCTTCACTTGGACATTCACAGTACTGGGCAGAAAGCACACTGCGTCAACACCATTTCCGGTCATCGCCATGCTTTGTTTGAATTAAACACTCTTGTCCGTACCAGTTCAAGATCGGTTGTTAAGCGCAGGCCGTGACTTGCAGCACCCGAGAGCAAAGCCCTCTGCCCCCGGTCCCAGCCAGGTCCGCCAGACTTTGACACCAATCACTGTGACTTCGGTCCAGCTCCTAACATGCGATACCCTCCAATTGTCGACCAAACCCCACCATAAGAAAAAATTATACAAGTCAAAGGTCAATCTTTTAGTGTGAAACAATACAGAAAATCATTTCACCACACCGTCTATCTATTGAGTGGGTCGCTGTCCGCCCCGTCCGCCCCGTCCGCGCTGTTGGGCTGTTGGCGTCTCGTGCCTGTCGCTATGTCTGACGCCGTCTTGTCTCTGTTTCTGTTCCCATCGCCATCCCATCGCCGCCTCAGGTGCCCGCCTTCGCCCGTGTCTCTTTCTGGCAACTCAACAGCTTGACGTGTGAATGAAAAATCTCACTCATTCGCGCACATTTTCTGTTTTTGGGCGGACTCGTCCAGTCTGGAGCCACCTTGGGGCATGATGCGCAACGTTGGCTGTGCCAGCCGCGGGCTGTGTGCGTTGGTGCTTGTTGTTCTATCTGTTTTGGTCATGGGCACCGAGCGACCGTCCATTACTGTGGATTCCGATGGAACCTTGTTAATCAATGCGACCAATCGTGTCATTGTAAACGGGGTGGATGTCATGGCGCACTCGACCGTCTTCAAGTTTCTCCTTCGCTCAAACCCGCAAATGGTGACCCCTCAACGTGTCATCTCAACGGATGCAGATGGCGCACAAGCAGTGTACGCAGCCGACCTGGATAATGATGGACTCATCGATGTGCTCAGCGCCAGCTACCGCGATAACAAAATTGCGTGGTACCGCAACACCGGCAATGGCAGCTTTTCTGACCAAATTGTCATTGGCATTGCCGACAACTACGCGCGGTCAATCCACGCTGCCGACTTTGACAAGGATGGATACGTGGACGTGCTCATTGCTGCGGCCTACCAGGACAACATTGCGTGGTATCGCAACAATGGCAATGGTACTTTTTCCAATCGACGCGTCATCTCCACCTCTGCCAATGGGGCGCGGCTAGTATATGCGGCTGATCTCGACAATGACGGCGACATGGATGTCCTCTGTGGCAGTGTTTACGACAACAAAGTTTCATGGTACCGCAACAATGGTGCCGGCGTCTTCTCCAACCAGCGCATTATTTCAAATACCTTGAGGGATGTACGCTCGGTATACGCAGCCGACCTTGACAAGGATGGTGACCTGGACGTCCTCAGCGCCAGCTCCCAAGATGACAAGATTGCATGGCATCGAAATGACGGCACTGGCACTTTTAGCGCGCCGATCATCATCAGCAACTCTGCAATTGGAGCACGCTCGGTACATGCAGCTGATCTAGATCAGGATGGGCACGTTGACGTCTTGAGTGCTGCCGCAGCTGACAATACGATTGCCTGGTATCGCAACAATGGCGATGCCACCTTCTCCGACCCGCGCATCCTTTCGACCAACGCAATGGGGGCGCGCGCGGTTTTTGCCGCTGATCTGGATCAAGACGGTTGGCTCGACGTCCTGAGTGCCAGCGAAGGGGACAATAAGATTGCCTGGCACCGTAACACGGGACAGGGCACTTTCTCAGCCCAGCTGATTATCAGTACGGCGGCACTCGATGCGCACTCGGTGTTTGCTGCCGATCTAAACCAGGACGGCAGTTTGGATGTCCTGAGTGCCAGTCTCGGCGATAACAAGGTGGCTTGGTATCCCCTCGATCCCCCACTACTCCGCGCTGTGGCTGAGACCATGGCGTAACTGCTTATCTACTTTACATGTTAGACGCTGGCGGGCACAGCCGCTGTGGTCGCATTGTGGCGACCGTGAACATTGAACATCGAGGCATGACATTAATGATGACGAGTAATTGAGACTTTTCGTCGCAGCAATGTAAGGTATCACGAAAGATGTTGCAGCGATTAAAGGAGTTTATGACGCTCTGCACATGCCGTAATCGAGCCATCTTCTAAAAATAGCATGAAACACCAAGTTTGGCCGTGAAAGATGAAAGAGAGAGAGAGAGAGAGAGAGAGAGAGAGAGAGAGAGTGTGTGTGTGTGTGAGCGCATAACGCATTTTTTTTTTCCTGACAGCGAGACTCGCGCTGGTGGTGCTGGGTGCGCTGGTGCAGGCATTGTAGCTTCTTTGTGAATTGGAAGGCGCATCGAGGTGGGCTTTTTCAATACTGGTGCCAACTGGTGGAGATCGGTTTGGTTTAGGTCAACCTATAGCTCGGCCGGAATCAAGGAGTGAGGCCTCGTCTGAACAACCGACGAAATGGCGGGATTGGCGCCCGTGATTCGCTTTTTCGAAGCGGACAAGCAGGTGCCGCTCGGCACCTCGGCAGATCAATGGGAGGAGGTCAGTTTGGTCTGTCTGTGTGGGTCTGAGGCCGACTTTGTAGCCAAGTTTCTCGTTTGCAGTGCACAGGTCATCGCATGTCCACAAACTCAGTTTACATGTGAATGCTGTCCTTGTTGTTGTTGTTGTCGCTGTCGCTGTTGTTGTTCTTGCTGCTGGGTCTGCATAGGTTTTACACGAGTTGATGGCGCAAGTCCCAGCTCCAGATGAATTGGCTCAGCGTTTTGCCGACCCGGATGACGCTGAATCTGATGACGTTCAAGCGTATCTGCAATGGTGTCGCCAGCAGCCCAACCTCAGTACGGATGACCATACTGGCCGCTCGCCGCCCACTTCGCTTGTCCCCTTCTGCCCTGCTCTGATCGACATGTTGAGGGACTGACACATTGGTTGGCACAGGTGTACAAACCTCAGTGGTGCCATCGGATGTCTTTGGCGCTTCGGCTGAACTTCATGATATCAAGGTCAAGCCTGTGCGAGGTTACGGCAGCGACGATCAGGTAAGGATAGCTCCCAGCAATTGGCGTTGACCGCTGTCACACCGCACCATTTCCGTGGTTGACGTGGCCTTGAATGTCCTGCATCTCATGCAATCAGGTGTATTTGGACTTTCCTGAAATTCGAGAGCGCGTGGCTCGCGGCAATACGATTCTGACGCGTCGACATCCCAAACGCTCCCATGCTCACTTTGTCGTGCAAGGCCTGCACAAGTTTACCGGGGCCAAGGGGCAGGATGATGATGACGTCATCGACAATGAAAAGCTCTCCTCCGTCGAGGCGGCGGCCGTCAATTGGCGTCGCTTTTTCATCGGGGAGGATGCCGCGAGCGCGCGTCACGTGATTTGCATGGACAAGGCCAACGGCGAAGCCGGCCACGTGGCTGTGGTGCGTACCCAGGACGCCTACGTCCTGCTCGCCGGCAGCAAGAATGTGCACCTGGCCTTTCGAGATGCTGCCGATCTGGCCGCCTATCGTCGCGAGCCCCGTTATCTGGTGGCTTCAGCCGTCGCCGATGCATTTCTGCGCCACTTGCAACAACTGACACCTGAGCGGCGAGGCGAGCTCTTGGCCTTTATGGCCTGGACGGGTCTGACCGCCTGCTTTGAGATTCTACAGCCTTCCTATCAGCACGTGGAGTTGCTGACCAATACCGAACCCGAGTTGCTCTTCCTGACCTTTGTCGAGCCCAGTCCAGCCCCAAAGACGACCTCCCTCTGTGGCCTACGCCCCGACGCCGCGCTGGAGTTGGCACGTTACTTTGGTCTCAAAGTGGTCAAGTACTCGGTCCATCCCATCTCCGACCTGGAGACTCAGCTCAACGCCATCACCCAGTGGCATGGCAAGGAAGGCGCCGTCCTCTACTATCTCAACGATGCCGGTGAAGTCTTGGGCCTGCTGAAGAAGAAATCCAACTGGTCGGTTGTCCTGCTGCACACGAGTGGCACGCACTGCATGTGATAACGTTTTCTGCCCAAGACGTTCCTGCCCTGTGATCGGCGCTCATGTTGGCGGTGCCTTGTTCTGGGTGTTTGCTGCTTAGGTACGTGATTCTTCGAGCATGTCGCGAGAAGCTACGAGCAGGGCTCGGAGCCTTTTGTAAAGAAGTCAAGTCCGGGCGAGAACCGGTAAGACCTCATCGGCCCCTTGTACGCCGGCCCAGTGGCCTGATCATTCTCACCCCCTTGCCTCACTTGGGTGTGCAGAATTATCACGCACAGGCCGAAAGGTTAAAGGCCCGGACGGTGCAACGCATGATGGCTCGCCTCAAGCAACTCAACGAGTGGCTCGTTATGACGCCTGAGGAGATGGCGGCATGGTCAAGCTTGCTCACCGATTTTATCACCCATGTCTTTGACCGCGCCGCTCAGGTCCAGGGCCGCGTCAATGCCTTTGTGGAGGAGGTCCGCTGCCAGTTTCCTCAAACCTGGCACTCTTTCGCCGGCCCTCGCGCCACAGCCTCACCTCTTGCACAAACGCCTTGAAGGGTGTTGATGGCGCTTGAATCTGACTTATTTTCTTTTCTTTTCAACCTTCAATAATTGACCGATCATGACTTGGCTCTTGAGTCTTGAATGTTTTTTTTTTTTTTTAAATATTGGCTGCTAACAAACACACAAGTGGAGACAGGCAAGATGAACACGCAAAAGAGGCACCTTGTCGCCGTAAGCCGCACTGTCATCAACCCTCAAATGCCATGCGTCCTCACATGCACAACAAGAGAAACAAAGACACGATGACAATAACATGGGAAACACGCAGAAAAATGAATTGCAGAGCCAGCTGCTGGTGTACCGGAACAAAAAAACACAAGGTTGACGGCGCCACCCGGCTAGGAGGATGCCACAGAGTGCAGTTTAAGGCCCGGTCGATTACGCGAAAGACCAACGCGGCGACGCGCCACCAGCGCACCTGTTTGTGGATTCCGCGATGACAAACCAAAGTGAGGCAGGTTGTGGCAGTTGAGGGGGAAAGAAGCAGAAGCAAAACATCAAAGAACAAACAAAGCAAACAAGGACATCAAAATCAAAGTACAGCGACGAACCGGTTGGCAGCTTGACACCACCCAGTTTGGGCGTTGTGCTCAATCCGCCCGTGGCCGGTCGGCGTGCTCCACCCAAGGGTCGACGCCTAGACCACAACAACGCAGGGTGAGGCCAACCGTAGATGGAGAACGAAAAAAAAAAAAAATACATCAAGGAGAAAGAGTCTGCCAAGGCTACGTACGTGGCCGTCGAGGCGGCTGGGCGCGTTGTGCCGGGCGAGTCGGCTGTGCTAGTGGCAGCTGGCGCAGGTGTCGGTGTGGAGGTCGTCTTTTTGGAGGCTGCAGTTGTTTTGGCCTTTGGTGCGGCTTTAGGGGCGGCCACAGGTTTTGCCGGGGCGGCAGCCTTGGCTTTCTTGGCTTTCGGGCTGGCCTTGGCTGCAGGTTTGGCTGCTGGTGTCGCTTTGCCCTTTTTCGTGTTTTTGGCTGGAGCCTAATGAGAAAGGGCAGACATGGCAGGGAGATTACGGGTGATCAAAGTATCAAAGAGACGTGGTGTAGCAAGATTGCTCAAATTGCGTGCGCATACCTTCTTGCCACCCTTCTTCTTGGGCGAGACGACAAAGTCCTCGTCCGCGTCCGAGTTGGCCTGTGGGCAAGCCGACGTGAGCTTCAAGGGTCAGTTGGCTCCACGGAGCGAGTGAGGGGCGACACAGAAAGCATCATACCGAATCCTCATCCTCGCTTTGGTCCTCCTCGTCCGGCTCGAAATCAGAGCCGCCAACATCTGAGAACAACCAGCAGCAACAGGTAGAGACCGTGTCAGATGACCTGCATGCTCGTTCTTGAATCTGTGGGTGACTTGAGACCAGCTTACCAAAATCATCGTCGTCATCGGCACCATCCTCCTCGTCGTCATCCTCGTCCACTTCGGCGTACGACTTGCGTTTGGCCGTGGCGCGGCGTCGGCCCGAGGCCCCTATCAGGATCGCTCAAACATGAGTCTGTGCCAGCCAATGGGCAAAGATGAGCCGGGTTGCATAACTTACGGCCGCTGGGTGGAGACAGAGCCTCCTCGGGGGTCAGCTAGATGTGCGTCGTTGAAGATGAACCAGCACCAACCCGATGGCATTTCCCACAAAGGATTGTTGACCCAGCAGCAACCAAGAAATGAGAGGAAGAAAAAGAGTATTGGAGCAATTGAGCCTTTGTGGTGAGCAGCATAGATGGGCAGACCTGAGCAGGTGTGGACGGGGCTTCACCCGCAGGCTCTGATTCGGCAGAGGCTGGATTAGCAGCTGCTGAGGCGGTCAAGTCATCCCCCTGTTGTCCTGGCCCCACATCCTGCATCGAGAGCTGCAGGGCACGCTCCAGATCGGATTGCTCGGCTTCGGCAAGGGCTTGATCCTTGTTGCCCCTGATATGTGCGTCAAGTAAGCAGCATGTAAGATTGTCGGCGACATGGGGTGCTTCACAGCCGCACCGCCGCCTCCTCACCGTCGCTTGTTTGATCGCTTGTTGTCACTGGCACCATCGTCCTTGAAATCCTCTACATTCACAGCTAAATGAGCCCAAAAGTCTGTCCCAGGGCACGGCGGTGATGCAGACGGGCGTGTGCTGGCGTTGACGCTGGTGCTCACCGTCGCTATCCATGGCCAGCGCGTCGACAAAGTCATCGTCATCATCGTCATCAGAGGCGTTTGCCTTCTTACCACTAATATTTGCGCAGCAAGCAAGTGAGTTGTTAATAACGACGCGCACATTCGTGGGTCAATGAGCACTGCGCCGGGTCTACTGCCTGTCAACGTCACTCGGACGTACCGCGACTTGCGAGGCATGGCGACTTTCAAGCCGAGCCTGACAGAACAAGAGTCGCTTCACAGCGGCAAGAAAAACCTCTGCTGCATCAACGCATGGAGCAAAATGAGTATGATTAAATCCAAGCCGCATACAGGTAACATCTCCTCGATATACCTCGATCCCACGTACCTCAACACGGCGCTGCCGTTCCAGCGCGCGCACGCAAAAACGAGAGAGAGAGAGAGAGAGAGAGAGAGAGAGAGAGAGAGAGAGAGAGAGAGAGAGAAATACCGTTTCAAGCTGTTGACCGTTGCGTCGTTGTCAGAAAAAAAAGCCAAAACGAGGAAAAAAAAAACGGTTTCAAACGGTCAACAAAGGCCAGTCTAATCCTGTTTTTGGAGTGTGTGGGCGGTCGGCGGCGATGAACTGCTTTGATGAGAGGCATTCATGCTGGCTTTTTCGGTGACGGGTGGCGAGGATGCTGGCGCCGTGGGCCTCTCGGGGTTGGTCGGTGAATTCAATTGTACAGCACACTTCTCGGCGCCACTGTAGAATAACATGCAATGAATTTCATTATAACAAGGATATCGCCTTAAGATGGGGATCGGGGGACTCGTCGCGTTCATCGCGTCACACAAAGCCAAAGCCCGATGAGGTAGAGACGGCCAGGGGGAGCTCGTAGTTCAACTTGCCCACGGTGGAACCGGTTTGCCAATCCATGATCGGCCCACCTGAGACAATCAGAGCCATTCACACATGGTGAAATGTGGGTCTCCTGTGAGCAAGGTCCAGCAGGCACGGGAAGCAAAGGAGACAAGGATCGCCAGCATTTGGGTGGACCGACCAACGACGGGCTCAGACAGGTGCTGGAAGCGAAGAATTAGAGCACCGCGGTCCTTTGACGAGGTGTTGGGGCGCGAGGCGTGCGGCGTACACGAGTGGTGCAGCTCAAGACCCCCGGGCGGTAAGATCACGGCCTCCTGCAGTAGGACAGGACCCCCTTTCCGTAAGATGCTTTCGGAACAGACAAAAGCACTGCATGGTAGCTCACAAGGCAGGAAATTGATACCTGGCTCCGCTCGAAGCGGCGAAAAGAGATGCCGGGTTCCATCTGAAACAAGTGGTGCTGGATCCACACGGACAGGGCGCCGGCAAAGGTGAGTTGACGTTGTCAGCGCGCCTTCTCGTGGATCATCCAGGGTGCACGCACTTTGTGAAAAAATTGGGCCTGCTCGACATCTTCCTCTGTCTCCACCCGGCGGAAGCGAGCCCGCCCCTTGGTGTGCCAGCCGGGCACGACGCGTAGGCCGCCACTGTCTAGTCCAATGTCGTCCTGTACATGCACCGGCAATGAGAACCTTCAAATAATATTTTTTTGTGTTCCTTTGCTCGCCCGAGCAAACTCGTGTCGACTGGTCATGGACACACCAGAGCAATCCACACGGTGATGCTGCGCTCGCCATCTTGATGCCTGACAAAAGGAAAGCCCATGTGAGCCAAAGCACGTGCACAGGTTGGGACCTGCTCCTCCCTTTCCACCCGATCTAAAAGTGCGTACGTACCATGGCACTTCACGCCCGCCGTGGGCCGGCTTGAAGGCGTATTGGGTGGAGAACAGGACAACAGGTTCCGACGTATCCTGTTGATTGGACGATTGAGCCGAGTATGTGGACACACACTGGGTACCTGGGCGCACCACGTACCAGCGCTTCCTGCACCAGCCAAACTAGAGCGGGATGAGAGGCCACAGACCAGATGGCCTCTTTCAGCGGCGCACTGCCAAGCTGGTGTGGAGACATGAGCCATTCTGGGTGCAAGGCTCCTGCCTGTTCAGAATCCAGAGGCAGACTTGAGTTGGAGCAGTCCATCAGCCAAGCCCAGACATGCGTGCACATGGCGCTCAAGTGTCGTACCTTGACGGCAGAGCTGGATAAAATGTCTTGCAAACCTGCACGGCAGGTGGCCAGGGCCTTGGCAGTCAAAGCTACAGGCTTACAAAGCGTTCTATCCAGTGTTCACCATGATAAATCGGCGGGCCGGCGTATCGAGCTGCTCAGATGGTTCAGAAGCAAGCAGCCGCGTCCCTGCACGTACCCGTGCCGCCGCAACGCAAAGGCATCCTCGATCCCAATCTCAAACGCCTCAACCAAGCCACTTTCTGCCACAGGCACGGGTGCTGGCACCAAAATTCCCTGCTGGCGCGCTGCGCCCGCCGTGTACATCATCGTGCTGATTTTTTTTAAAAAATAGAGAAAACAAGAGAAAAAAACAGAAAAAAACAGAAAAAAACAGAAAAAAAGAAAAACAAAAACGAAAAGCACGTCTCTGATTTCATCTCCGATCTTTCTGGCGCCCATGGCCTTGTGTGTAGTATGGCTACTTTCCTCATGAGCCAGAGGCAGCATTGGTGGACGGCAAGGGGTGGGGCGTCTCAAGAAAATATGTGCATCGACAGACGGCATTCGGAAATCGACAGACGGCATTCGGAAAACTACACACCAGATTCCCCAGCGAGCGCGTCCAGATGGGGTGGAATGCTTACAGGCCGGCGATATCTCTTGGTCAGGACACAGGGATACCATGACGTGCCAGTGGAACAAAAACACGAGAAATTTGATTGAAATACTCAACTGTTCAAGTGCAGCACGAGCACTTCCGGCATCGAGGAACAGGGAAAAAAAAAGTGGAGGCTGGAAAGACAAGGAAAAACAGATCAGGGAGCTGGAACAATCCTACTTTACTTGGCCGACTGAGGGATGACAAGAACATATGAGCACCTGGGCATGACAGGATATGATGGAGGGAGGTAGGTGGCCAAGGCAGGGCGGCAACTCACCACCTTGCCGGTATGTTGAGGCTTGCCAAATGAGAAGGGAATGTACTTGTACTTGATCATGTGCTAAGAGATTCCAAAGCGACAGGGAGCACGCCCCCCCCCCCCCCCCCCCAAAAAAAAAAAAAAAAGGGGGCCAGCGCATGTGTAGCAACGAGAGGACCGAAAACAAAGAAGAGCAGAGGAAACACGGCAGAGCACACAGTGTGCTGGATCGTGCCACGTTGTCCGGGTTGACGTACCGCAATCTGTTTCTTCATGGAGATGAAGAAGAGAATGAAAAAGTACATGACGAGGATGGGCCAGAACACGGGAACATCAAAGGCCTTGAAAAAGGTGGCGACAAATGCCAGCAGAATTGCTCGTGTACCCGACAGCCTGCACAGAGCATCAACAGGACAGCCCGCAATGAGTCGGATGGGTCAAAGCCTCCGAACCGCCCTCTTTTTTTTCCTTGAGTGGGTGGCGGTGCGCACCAGAACTTGAATTCGGGGAGCCGGCGCATAAACGGACGAAACTCCTCGTCCTGCTTCATGGGCAGTGCCTCGCCCTGTCCCTCGCCCTCTACAGTCGACGGACAGATCAGACCGGGAAGCATAGCCATGTGCATCGACGAAAGTGAGATCCCTGGTGGTAGAGCGGCCGTCTGCCTCGGCACCACGTACCATCGTCAGTGTCGGCCACCACCGGCTCGAATTTCGGGGTCAAGAAGGCAATGAAGAGATTCAGCAGGTAAATGCCAAGGGCATACGCCACAATGTACCAGCCCTGCATTGAAGGCATTCACGTGACATGGCAGTGTTGAGGTCATGAGGCCATGAGTTGTCTTGCCAGCGATGCAGGGGACGGAGGTCAGGGGCTAATGGGGGCCGGCCATTCAAACCTGCAGAAAGACGATGCGGAGGCCAAAAAGAACAAAGAGGACACAAGTGGCCACCCATCGCGGGGTAACATGGGGCGTGCTCAAGTCCAGGAATTGTTGATGGCGCTACAAAGAGGAAGAGGAAGAGCGGAGCACGGAGACAGCGAGCGAGCGACGGAGCGAGGAGCAAGCCGATGAGTCGAGCGACTGGGCGAGGTGACATGGTCAATTCCAACTGTTGCTTGTGAACATTGCCCAACTCAAGCCACAAGGCGTGTGCCACCCCCGGAGCGATCTCCACCCCACACGCCATCACCTACGTTACTAATCGTATTGATGAGCTTGGTGGCAAAGCTCGGGGCCTTGTCCCCGGCGGCTGCCGTCGCATCGGTACTGCTGCTGGTGGGCATCATCTCGTCAGTTGTTGAATGAGTGAGAGAGAGAGAGAGAGAGAGAGAGAGAGAGAGAGAGAGAGAGAAGAGAGAGAGAGAGAGAGAGAGAGAGAGAGAGAGAGAGAGAGAGAGAGAGAGAGAGAGAGAGAGAGAGAGAGAGAGAGACACACACACGTCGGTTTCAGAGAGTTAGTCTGGGTTTGAGATGAAGCTGTAGCTGAAATAAAAGCCAAACCAGAGGTATGACTTGGTTCTGAACTTGTATGAGAGGGATCAAGGCCAAGCACTGACTGACGTGTGACTGTGTGTGTGTGTGTGGTGTGTGTGCCACGTTCAAATCAAACAAAAGAAACCGAAAAGGTTGAGGTATTGTCACTTGTTTCGTCTCCTGGATATTTCCGATCGATTGTTTTTAAAAGTCGGCCCACTCCTTGAGGAAGATGCAGCGTTGTGGAGCTACGAGCCCGCGCGGCGAGCAGTTGTGCTTGACCTACATGAAACACGTGATCCACCGCCATTGTCGGTTTGGTCATCAAACATAAAAGCATAATGTGAGACAGAGGCAGATCAATACAGCCAGCCGAAACCATGAACGAGGAGGGGCTAAGAGCAAAATGCAAAACGGTTTTGGTGTGCGCCGTTCACACACCTTGCAGTGACCACAAGGGGCAGTATGAACGGCCGATCGTGGCAGTGGAATTTTGGTAAGGCGATAGGCCCGTCGCCCCGCGCGTGTCCCACGAATGGCCATGCGATCATAGACCAACGTCTCCAAAAGCTACGAACAGCAGTGGAGCATGGCACGTTCAGACAATTTGAGATGGATGAGCCACCAAGCCGCGCGGAAAAGAATTTCAGCTGTGTTCCCTGACAACTCTGCTTTGGCCCACTGTTTCGCACCTTTTCCATGTCACCGACGCTGAGGTCTTGCTGGGCAATTTTGCTGTTGGCGATGAAATCAAGAATCTCTTGCGCCGTCAACCATGAGGATTGGTACTTGTGTAGCGGGCTATCGTAGGGTCGGTTAAGGCGCTCCTGAAGTTGCTTGATGCCTGGTACAAGCCCATCAACAACCGAATGCCCAGTCGTGAGGCAACCACTTGGCGGGACAGCACGGGCTTGGGGTGGGCGAGCGCCACGGGGCCAAACAAACAAACAAACAAACAAACGTACAAATGCGACGCATAATGTCGACAAACTGTCCATCGAAATCCTGGCCAGCATACCAAGGCCCGCCCGAGTGCTCCGTGTCCACTTCCAGCTCGGCCAGAATGTAGAGACGCTTCTTGCCACTCTGCGACCCGATCATTTATCAATGTTAATGGTTCAGGGAAACAAAAACAAAATAGGCATGCCGCAAAGGGAACAACAAAGGCTCCTGCCTACCTTGATGGAGCTGGCTTCCTTGATGTACTTTTCAGATTTGAGACGCTTGATAATTTTATTAATGGTCCGGGGATCCAGGTGACTCTTCGGCTTGAGGTCCTGGTGAAATACACCTAGCGCAGGCGAAATCGCAAGAGACGAAAAAGCCCGTCGATCAGTCGGGACTACGAGTTGCTCAAAGACCACGCAGTGCAAGGGTAGCTGCGGTTGCACCCACCCTTGGTGCCGGCATCTTCGATAATGCCGTAGATGAGCTGTTCTTGGGTGCTGAGCTTTGAGAGTCTGGTAGGCGCAACGGGATGGTTGTGCATGAGGGCTACAGACCAGACCATACAGGGATTCGAGGCAAAGCAAAATGTGTGGGGGGGATCACGGCCAGACAAAAGGAGACATGCGGCCAAACATACTTCATGGAGCGTTCATCGCCAGCAGCCAGGGAGACACCGCCCGCGTCTTGATGAACCACAATTTGACCCTGAACAGAATGGGCCAACAGAAAAAGGCGAGCGTGAGCCACAGGAGCACTGCTAGATCCAGTGCGGTGGTGGTAGCGTGCAAGATGAGCATGGACGAACCGTGCCCAAGAGAGGCTGAACGTGCTGCAAGACTTCTTCCATAGTCATGTCGAGTCCGGACGTGACCTCGTGGTCACGGAGAGGCTGCCGTCAACACGAACAAGCAGATGAGGAGAAAGAGAGAGAGAAAGAAAGAGAGAGAGAGAGAGAGAGAGAGAGTTGCCCCTTGGCGCCAACACAACCTGCACTGCACTGCACTGCACTGCACTGCGTGAAGGACAAGTCGTCTACCTTGTTGGCGGCTGTGAGAAGGTCAATGAGACGTTGTTGCCCGGTTCGGGCTTGATGGTGGTGTCGGCCGCGGCCATCTTGACGCGCTTGGCGCCATGTTCTTCGCCCTCGACACCTGCCTGGCCATTTGTCACAGCCATCTCACCGGCAGCCGCCACGCTCACGGCCACCGATGCCCGCTTGGCCATGCTCCTTGCTGCTCTTCCAAGCGCGCATCGACACCCAAACGACCGCACACACACACACACACACTCGTGAAAAAAAAGAGAGAGAGAGAGAGAGACGGGAGAGAGAAATTTAACTTTAAAGAGAGCGCGTGAGCGTGAAAAGGAGGACGAGAGACAGATTAATTTACTTTAGAGAACATAGAGAGAGACAGAGAAGAGCAAAGAGAGAGAGAGAGAGAGAGAGAGAGAGAGAGAGAGACAAAAGGCATAACCACATGGAAACACACACACACACACACACAACACACACACACATTCATTTCACGATTGGGGGCCTTCAAGCAGGTTGCAAACCAGCACGAGTCAATCGGCACCAAAGTCGGCATCTGTGTGATCGAGCCGTGTCTAGGGGAGAGGAGAGCGTTGTGGGGTCGGCTGTCGTGCGGGGTCCTCGTGTTGGGTGGGTGACGGGCCGAGAATCATGTTTGAGGTGTCGGTGGGAGCGCTGAGTGCGCTTTGGGTGCCATGGGTGCAGGAACAGCTGCGGCAGCGACCTCAGCTGCGATATGGTGTGGCCACCTTGATTTTGGGCCGCTTCACCTACCTGTTGGCTCAGGAACGGGTCTTGGATGCCGGTTTCTGGGGCGTCTTGACGCTGCCAGCCCTCACCCAGCTGCGCGGCACGCTGCTTGCGCCCGAACTGGTGCGCCTCGAGACCGCCACGCCAGACTCGGACGCCGATGTGGCGCTGAATATCTGCCCCACGCCAATTGATGAGCTGGTCCTGGGTGCTCATTGCGGCATGCTGGGAGCTCTTTTGGGCTTGCGACTGCCCTACGCCCACTGGCCTGCGTGGTATCAGGGCTTGCATGCGCCCGTTGTGACGACCCTCTTGTGCATTCCGGCCGTCCAGGCCGTGGCCATGACCGAGCAGACGCCCTGGGCTCCCCTCGCCCTGGCGAGTGGCCTGTGCGCCCACCTCGGCCTCTTGATCGGCGCCGAGGCGCCCTTGTCCTCCATCTTCGGAGCCATCGTCTACAGTCTGCCCCTGACCATCAACGGCTATCGCGCGCTGGGCGGCGGTCCCGACCAGGATGATGATCCATCCGCGGCCTTTGTGCCCGAAGTTGACAAAGAGGATCGCTACTACAAGCTCGGCATGGCCCAATTCACGTGCAGCACCTTTGCTTGGGGCCTCTACATGCGTCAGACGGACGCCCCAGTCCTGCCCACGGCCCGCGCCGTTCGCACCGCCCGCTATGTCACTGCCTCCTCTGCCTAACATGCAAAGCCTCAAGGAGGGAAGGAGAGATTTTGTGGCTTGCAGCTCTCTTGTGTTTGCTTTTGTCAGATTGTCATCATATCCTGTAAATTAAACTCTTTATCCCTGGACGTGTCATCCTCCCTGTCCGCTCCTGCGTACATGCATGCATGGTCGAGTCAGCAACAGGCACGGCCTCTCGTTGAGCTCAACGATGAAAAACAGCAAGAGCCAGTCAGACATACCAACGCTTGCCATCGGGCGCAACCAGGTATTTTGCATCTTGAATCCCAATCCAGAACTTTCATGTGGAAAGTCGTTGCCGCCGGCCTTTGCCAGCCAGCATCTTGTGGCGCTTCGTTGGCGTCAAACAGCAACCACGAGGGCGCCGAAACAATGGCCATGCGGTTGGCAACGTTGGCCGTCGTCCTCTTGGCAGTGCTCCTGACACGCGTGGGTGAGGCCAGCCCGATTGGTTCATGCGCGGCACCCGCCACGCACAAGGGCACGCATTGTGTTTGTCCGACCGATCAGGCCTGCTTTGGCGGCGCCTGCGAGCAAGGGCAAGGCACCGGCATCGAGCTGGTCCACGGCTACCGCCCCACCTGCGAAGACTGCTACTGCGCGCCCTCGACCAAAGGTGAGTTCGCCACACCGAGGGTTTGTCGACCCCAACAAAGGCGTGGTTGCTCGCTCCAACAGCAACAGGACGAGAACAGTTGAACAGCGAGCTTGCCGCGATTGGCTTTCGATGGCACGCTCCTGACTGCAATGTCTGGATCCGTGCGTCGGTAGGCGATGCAGTAGGGGCAAAAGCGGATGGCATCAGCACCAAGACGGCAACGGGCCCCATGGCCAATTTCTACTTTCTCAAGCTGCACAAAGTTGGGTCGACCACCGTCAGCATTGTGCTCGAGCGCCTCGGCGAGCACTACAATCGCAAGCTCTGTCTACGTGGCGACGCCTTTGAAGGCTCACTTCCTTGTCAAGTAAGCGCCCACTCCCACCGAGTCGGTTCTCTGCGCGCCTCTTTTGGACTGCTGGCCCGCTACGCAGGAGGGCCTGACGTTGGTTGGCGCTCAGGTGTGGACCACGCACGACGTGGAAACATACATGCTGGCTGGTGGGATGCCTGCACTCACTTCCATCATGGGCGAGGATGCCGTCTCCATCATTGTGCTGCGCGACCCGACTGAGCGGTGGGTTCTGGGACGTTGTTATTGCAACTGCATGATCTACCCGGCCAAAATTCCACATGCCGCTGCGCTTGGTCCCGCAATCATCAACGTGTGCGCAAACCGGGTTCGACACGCCGCCTTGAATTTTATTCACTTTTTTTTTTTTTTTTTTTTTTATTCTTCCCCACGGCAGACTCTTGAGCCGATATTTTTATGATATTGCGCGAGGGGCGATGGTCACCCAGTCAACAAAACCGACGGCTCACGACTTTCGCGACTATCTTGCGGAAAATGATATTGAGACGGTGCGTCATGCGGCCTCTGACTTGACTCAGAGTCTGAAACGCACGGCCCCGCGAACTTTCCTCATGAAAGCCAGCCACCCTGCGACTTTAGATTCACTATCTCAATGCCCTGGATTCAACCAAGCACCAAACCTCGGCCGCCATGCACACGCTGGGCCAATTTGATGTGGTGGGCATCACCGAGGATTTGGATCGCTTCCTGGTGGTCCTGGCACACAAGCTCAACGTTCGGCTTGAAGACGTCACCTACAAGAGCGAAAAGGTACGCTCGCGACGCCATTTTGTTTGTGCTTTGCCTCTGACGTCGAGCTTCTCAGCGTGTGCCATGTGTGTTGCCAGGTGGTGGTAGGCCGCCCCAAGTTTGCGGATCTGGACGCCGAGACACAAGAACTGTTGCTGGCAGCCACCCAGGATGATCGTCTCATCTACGCGCATGCCAAGACGCTGGCCCTAGCGCAGCAACACGAGGTACGATGGCACGCACATTGTCTTGAACATATGGCTCAACGGCTCTCATCCAAACGCGACTGTCGATCGGCTCACCCAGGTGCCAGACTTTGAAGCCAAGCTGGCTCGCTTCCGCGCACTCGAGAGCAAGATTGACCAGGGCTGCACGTTCTCCGACACCCAGAGCCAGGTCCTAACGGGCCAGGACTGCTACAAGTTTCAGCAGTAGTCGCCCTTACCGCACGTATGGGCTCTGGTTGTATTCGCATTTATACCGGTTAATGTAGACTTCAAGCCATTCACAATTGTATTTTATGTAGCAGATTTGATACATCATGCTGATATAGCGCACACCATTGTTCCAGGCTTGTTTCAACTTGTCCGGCCAAAGTTGGCCTCATTATTGACACACTATTTTTAACCATATCACTCGTCTATTTCCGGATGATGTGGGCGAAATTTTGCTCGCCATGATTTTGAGATGTTTTTTATTTTTTATTTTTCGCTGTCTCCGTGCAGTGGTACGGCCGGTCCAGGGCGTAGAAAGAAGCGTGTCACGGAAGCGCGTCGCGTGGAGGGCAGGTTGTTCAAGAGCATGACCAGCCTGAAAGACATTGGGACAGGGGCTGGATGGCAAGCAGAAGGAGAGGAAGACGGGTGTAAACACAACGTGCCGCAGTAGCGGCAGAGACTATTGTTTCGACTTCTCGCTCACCTCGGGTTGAGTGGCTGGCGCACTCAGGTTTGGAGCGCCCTGCAGCCATGCCTCCTCGCCGTTCGACTCGCGCTGCCGCCAAGCGGACGGCAGCTCAAGCGGTATGGCGCCCTTTTTTCTTTTTCTTTTTTTTTTCTTTTTTTTTTTTGGCGTTGGACCGTCCCTTGCTTTTGGGGGTGCACTGAATGTGACGCAGGAGCGCTCGCTCACAATCGTATTCAATCGTGTTTTCATGTGACACCCAGGATCCTGCGCCGGCCGCTGCTGAACCCGCTGCACCCACTGCAGCTGCAGCAGCTCCAGAGGCCAAGACCACCAAGGTGTGGTCACGAAGTTTTGAAATGCCGGATGCTCGCTGCCCCACATGGTTGATGACGGTTTTGCCTGCACTCTGGCCCAGGTGCAACTCAAGGCCGGAGCCAATGTGCCGGTGATTGAGACCTTTCCCTCGGCCAGTTCCTATCACGTCTACTCGG
>NW_001865059.1:189059-191149 GCF_000002865.3 Monosiga brevicollis MX1
TGCCCAATCTTAATCCCAATGTTTTGTCACATAGGAGTCTGACACCAGTAAGAGCTATGTTGTATGGGGCTACTGGGGCCGCGTCGGTGGACGGTACGGCATGCTTGACAGCATACAGCGTTGAAATGCCATCTCGCACACAGATCAGAGGCCTTGTGTGCCTCATGGCATGGGTGTGTCGCGTGTGGCCATGGGTCTGCCTGCGTAGGGGTCAGAGTATGGAGTTTGGACGCGGGTCCCTGGAGCTGTGCAAGAATGAATTTTGCAAAAAGTTTCGCGACAAGACCCGCAACGAATGGCACAACGACATTTTGAACAGCTTTGTCCACCACAAGGGCAAGTATGATCTGATCAAGGTGGATTACACGGCTGATGCCGACGGCGCGGATGGCAACGAAGGCCAAGACAGCGGCAGTGGCGCTGGTGACAATACGCCGGCCCCCGTACGTACTGGAGTGTGTTTGTGTGTCTGTGTCTGCCTAATTTCGTGTCTCTGTGTCTGCCTATTTTTGTGTCTCTGTGTCTGCCTAATTTGGTCTGCTTCATGTTGACCCCTGAAGACCCTGAGCTGACTCGAATCGCTCACGCGTTCATGCCCAAACGTCGTTTTGTGCCTTCAGGAGTCAAAGTTGCCGGCGCCCGTCAAGTCCCTGATGGAGCTGATTTTCGATGTGCAGCGTTTGACCGACGCCGTCGTTGAGATGGAGCTTGATATCAAGCGCATGCCCCTGGGCAAGCTCACTCACGAGCAGATCCGTGCTGGTTATCAGACCCTGAAGGATATTGAGGCTTTGATCAAGGCACGACCACATTCAGACCTGTTACCGTGCCTGTCGTACCCCACGACGCTCAGCCACCATCTCTCCTCACCCCCTTCTGCCCTCTGTCGATTGCTTCGCCTCGCGTTGCTCGTGTTCTGCTGCCACCATGTATTGCTGGCGGCGTTCCTGGACTGCAGGCCAACGCGTCGTCTCGTCAGCTGATGGAAGCGTCGTCTGAATTTTACACGCGCATTCCCCATTCCTTTGGTTCGTATCGTATTGGCGCTCGATTCGATGACAGCAGCGGTTCTTGAATCGAGTCTGCTGCAGAATCTGCTAAATTAGCGTACAAGCGCGTGACGCGCTGTTGGCGTGGCCATTCTAACCCCATGGTTTCGTCCGGGCTGTTGTAGGCATGCGTCGTCCCCCCGTGATTGCCACGCTTGGGGACGTTCGCACCAAGCTTCAACTGGTCGAAGCATTGGACGACATCAAGGCGGCCATGAAGATTATCGAGGACAAGAAGCAGCAGGGCGAACCAGAGGCGCCCGAGGACCGCCACTACCGCTCGCTCGACTGCGACCTGCGGCCTGTGGCACCCACCTCGGACGAGTACAAGATGGTCAAAAAGTACCTCAAGAACACGCATGGTGCCACCCATCGCCAGTACAAGCTCGAGCTCATGGATCTCTTTGCCATTGACAAGGATACGGGCTACAAAGGCGGCGACAACAAGCGACTCCTCTGGCACGGCTCCCGTCTTACCAACTGGGGTGGCATTCTTTCCCAGGGTTGGTCGCCGTACTCCTTGTGGCCGTGGTCCCTTTGTCGTTGATGTTACCCGCTGCCCGCGCACCTTGTCTTGCTTCCAACTTTTCGTTGATTCTTCTTTTGTGTCTCGCTCACTCTTCTTTGTTGCCCTTTTTGTCGCAATGTGTAGGTCTGCGTATTGCGCCACCCGAGGCACCCGTGACGGGCTACATGTTTGGCAAAGGTGAGGCTTTGTTGGGAATGCAGTGCCCACTGTGTGTCCTTGTTGATTTGACGCATATTATCCACCTCACTGCGTGGCGATAGGCATTTACTTTGCCGACTCGTCATCCAAGAGCGCCAATTACTGCCATACCAGCCGCAGCAACAACGTGGGCCTGCTCATGCTCTCCGAGGTGGCGCTGGGCACTTGCGACGAACGGGCCGATGCCGACAGCTTTCTGCCTCGCACCCTCAAAGCCGTACGTGGCCGCGCCTGCTCACCGCGCTCTGTCTGCTTCTTCTTATTTGAGGGGAAGTACGCTCGGCCTGCTCGTGTCTGACACCACTGGCTGTGCC
>NW_001865059.1:191199-191930 GCF_000002865.3 Monosiga brevicollis MX1
CCCCCCCCCCCACTTCCATACAAAGCACAGACAGCAAACGCGCCAATTGAACCGTGAATTTATGCCGACATGATCACTTGGCAAGTCGCAGTACACTCAGTCCCATGTCGCAGTTGCCGTAACAGGAGCCTCCTGTTAGTCAGTCACCACACGCGCAACACTGCAACACACTACGCTTCATGTGCCCACACACGTAACTACTTTGTCTGACAATTGGTGGCGTGAGAGTGTTTCTCTCTCTCTCTCTGTGCATTTTTTTCTCTCTCTCTTCTCTGTGTTGATCTGATCTCGCTGCGGTGCTCAGTCGGTGCTCGTCGTTGGTTGCCGTTCCTCTGTTGCACACACACACGCACTTGCTGCACCTTTGCTCTTGTTCTATTCTCCTGCTGGGGTTGGGGCCGGACGTCGGATTGAATAGTCTTGCATTTGCAACGCCTGATACACGTACTCGCTCCGGTACAACTGGGCTAGACAGCGGGCGGGGGGTGGTGAGCACGCGCAACCCCGGTTGCTCGCCAGCATGGGCCGCACGAACAAGGTCACCCTGACCGTCAATTATCCCGGCCCAGAAGGCGTCATCTGGGTTGGGGACAACGTTGCCGGTGCCATTCATTTCCAGAACAAAAAGGCATGCACCATCACCGATGTTCGAGCCAGCCTGCGGTCCATCGCCCGAGCACACGTAAGTTGCTCGCATCTCTCAGTCGCTGCCCGACCTCCACCCCCCCCCC
>NW_001865059.1:192434-193153 GCF_000002865.3 Monosiga brevicollis MX1
CTTATTGCTCCCGCCACATAGTTCAAGGCCAATGATCGCATGCAAACGGCCGAAGACATCTTGTTTGTACACAAGGGGCCCAACTTGCTCGCGCAGGGATCCCGCCGGTTAGCGGCCGGCAAGCATGACTTTCACTTTTCCCTGCCCGTCCAGCTCCATGACCTTCCCTCCACTACGCTTTGCGCCCGCAAGACCTGTGCCGTGGTCCATTACGTCGACGTCGAGTTGACCTTTGAGTCCCACTCGCTGTTCGCCTTGACAGCCAGGTCCAAAGTTGTTCGTCGCAGCTTTGTCTTCAACGTGGCCTCGAGCTACTCCGGGCCCTGGCCCATCCCCATGCTGGGTGACGCCGTGGCGCCGACCCGCGTGCGCACCGGCACCATCCGGCACACTGACCTCGGCCACTGGCGCCTCAACATTGACCGTCCACAAGCTCTTGTCCGCGATCAGGACAATGTTTTCAATGTCGTCCTTGACCTGTCTCGCTGCCCCCCGGACGTGGCCGTCGACCAAGTCACCGTCAGTCTCGTCATCCTGGGATCGGCCACAGCCCGAGGTAGGCTGCCCTGGTGCCCCCAATTCC
This sequence comes from Monosiga brevicollis MX1, assembly GCF_000002865.3. Taxonomy (NCBI): domain Eukaryota; class Choanoflagellata; order Craspedida; family Salpingoecidae; genus Monosiga; species Monosiga brevicollis. The sequence goes on from NW_001865059.1 coordinate 193,018, forward strand.
TGCCGTTTGGCTCCACATGATCCACCTTCGAAACACGTTCATGATAGTCACAGACCCGGTTTTTCAAACTTGCCACAAAACTTGCCACTCTCGTCAGCTCACCCCCCCCCCCCCCCAAACTTTTATCCTGATTTTT
>NW_001865059.1:193203-214236 GCF_000002865.3 Monosiga brevicollis MX1
GCTACGTTCGCCAGGTCGATTTCATTTGCAGTGCCACCCGCTCGCCACCTCTCGTGTGGGACTCCACGACAAAGTGTTTGCACGGTGCTTGCGTCACCCGACTGGATGGCAACGGTGCGCTCAAGCGCACGGAGCGCAAACACCTCAAAGTCGGCAGCCCGCCCTTGGAAGCTGCCACCGACGTTGTTGTTCAGAATTGCGTGACCATCACCTACGAATACGCCCTCATGGTGCTTTATGAGCACCAGGTGCGCGTTGAATCTCGCAAGCCCATTCAATGTCATGCCTACCGTCGGCCCGGTCTGCAGATGGACCAGCTGAATCCCTGGATGAACAACATTCATAGCGCACCTCCTCCCATGATCATGCAGCCCTTCCCCATGCATCCCATGCCTGCCTCGCCCGCCCCCTCGGCTCCGCCCGCCACGGCCTCGGCTCCCAGTGAAGAAGACGAAGAGGCCTTTGCCAGCAGCACGGCCTATTCCAGCACCCACGCATCGAGTGCTGCTCCCGTTGATGCCACGGCCCCTGCCTTGCCTGGCTACGACGACGCCCTGCACGACACGGCCGTGCTGCCCTCGTACACGGCCGCTGCCGCGGCAGCTACTGCCGAATCCTTGGTCCCCAAAGTCGTGGAGAGCGAATCTTGAAGCAGGCACGGCCTTGGGTACGGCGCGCCAGAATTCGACACCACCTCACCGTTGAGTGGGCTCCTTGTGCCTTCTTCTGCCAAGCAGAGGATCCAGGCCATTTGACTTTTGTTTGTATTTGCTGAGGAGAGTGCTGTACAGTAGCTAGACCCTATCTTTGCCGTGAGTCGGCAAGGCTACTCTCGTTGCCCGTCTCGTTTTGTGCTGTCCGCTCTTTTGTCTCTGCGATCTGATGTCGCATCTGGTTTGATGCACATCACCCAAGACGGTGATTCACCAATCGAAAATCGAAAATTCATGACATGATGCTGCGCCAAAATCGGTTTGACAATTGATATACTGAGCACGCTTTCTTGTAGACCCTGTCGGTCTGAGACCGATTATTCGAGGTTGAATGAGGCAGCCAGGTAACCCGCGTCTTCTTGCACAAACACGTTGAGAATGTCTGAGAGCGATACCACCCGCAGGACGCGATCATGCGCGTCACACAAGTAGATGCGATGAATCTTTGATACAGCCAGCTGCACTCGCGGTATTGCGAAGAGACCATGGTCAGTGTGAGCTTTCGTCAAGAGTCAAGACAGGCACAGAGAAGTTTTGAGTTGTCGCACCTGCTGCATAATTTGCTGCAGACTGTGGTTCGTCTTGCATCCAATGGCGGGATTCATTGCCTCATGCTCGGCCGCAGTGATGGCATCGATAAATTTCCTGGCATGATGTTTTTTTTTTTTTTTGTTTTGTTTTTTCGTGAGCATTGAGCGCGGCTTTGCTATGCTGCACGCGGTATCTGCAGCAACACATACCGAACAGGCTCATGCAGAAGGGAAAAGAGGCCACCATGCGTCACCAGGTTGCGCAGATCACGCGATGATACGTTGCCCACCAACTCCTGCTTGACACCAAGAACCGGCACTGCTGACAAATTCTGCAAGGGGGCATGTTCATGAGTGAGACAGAACGGGGCAACGGTTCCGGGCGCAACCACCTGTCCCCAAAGAGGTGCCCGACAACGGCGGTGCAGCTTTGGGAACAATGAGAAGAGAGGTTGAGATCAGCGCGTACCTGTGTGCGAATCATCTCGATGGCTTGCTTGAGAGAGGCATCGTGTGTGATTGAGAAGACGCTGCGCTTCTGCTAAAAACCCGGCGTCGAGAGGTGAGAGGCAAGAGTCAAAAGACTTATGGGTTGTGGGCATTCAAGAGGCAAGGGTATGCACGCACGTCTGATAGACCCGCTTCCTCAACGGTGAGGCGCAAGGCTGGTTTAAAATCGAGCTCGTGGCCAACGATGTAATCAACCACGGAGCTCTGAGGCACAGAGCGTGGGGTCGTGAGCTCGAGCACGCAAGAGCGAGCGACTCGAGGAGGGGCTAGGGGAGCGTACCTGCGTAATAATGCCGACCACATTGTCCCCCGACACGACAGGCAACCGGTGCAGGCCAAATCGGCCCATGATGAGCATGACATCCCGGAGTGTGTGATCGGGCGTGAGCGGCACAAAGGGACCCTGGGTAGCCGTGTCTGTGTGAACATCGAACAACAAGTCGATTCGAATGAGATCCATCAAAAATGGCGGATTGACGTGTCATGTGAGGGTCATCAGTCCCAGGCTGAGATCAGAGTGGTGGCAGCGGACGGACCCATGATCTTGGAGACTGGCACCCCGACGACTCGGTGGTCATTCTGTAGGTGTGCGGCGTTGCCGCCATTCTTTTCAATGTCCTGCGTGTGGAGCAACACAACGATGAGGTCGTCACTGGTCTAGAGCGCTGTGTGGCCAACAGCTGCCCCCCAGGCGCAGATTGACGCCTGACCTCGAGTGTATCGTAGAGATAATAGACGATGGAGAGTGTGTCGAGAAAGCCAACAAAGGCCTCGCGCCATGGTGTACCATCGGGTGCTTGGCTGGATCGAACCGGGCATGCCGCAACATTCTAATCGGCGGCAAATGGTGGGTACCATTGTTCCCATGAGTTTGTCTGAAACCAGTACGGCGGGTGCAAGAATGTACACAAGAAAAAAAAAAAAAAGATTCAAGGCGTATGACGCGGGACCAACGTGTGCAGCCATGAGCTTGACGGCCTCCAAGAGGTTGGTATCATCGCGCACGGCAATCACCTCGCGCTTCTCCGTCATGAGTGCGCTGACCTGCATACACCGAAACGAAACGTCAGGACAGGGCAAGCTAGCTCGCCGTGCCCCTGTACGGGTTTCTGAGCCTGGGGTGATGGCGGCTGACCTTGGTCGAAGCCAACAGCTCCTCGAGAGACGCCTGGACGGCGCTGAGGTCGCTCGCCATTTTGATCTGCTTTCGTTTGAGTCAAGCCTGAAAGATTGAGATGACAGCGTTTGGCCCAAGCACGTAGAAAAGCTTTTCTCCAATCAGCCTGCACCATACGACACGGCACGGCACACACAGCACAGCACGCACGGGACCCGACGCGCAGTGAGCTGGCCAGTGACTCGTCCAAACGCCACGCCAGCGCAGTGTGGCAGCCCTGCCTCTGCAGAATACCCCCAGGCGTAACGGCAAACACCCCCATCTCCCATGCATGCCCTCCATCACCGTTTATTACCACCCCCAGACGCCTCTTCCCTTGCTGGACACGCGTCCCAGCCCGACGCTGCCCTTTCTGCGTCTTGGCCCGTCCGACCGGTCCTCTCACCTCGAGCATTCAGCTTCAACAATAACTCCCCATCCAGCAACAATTGCTCATGTATGTTTTAACGGGATATTACGTTACTCGCGACGATAACTAGATATACTGCAACAATAACTTCTGATCTTGCCAGAAGAAACATTTCCAATGTGTGCAGTGGAAATCACAACAACCCTCTCTCTCTCTTATTTCTCTCTCTGTCTCTGGCTCTCTTTTTATTTCTCTCTCTCATCGCTTTTCTCATCCTCTTTCTCTCTCTTCTCTCTCTCTCTTCTCTCTTCTCTCTCTCTTCTCTCTTTCTCTCTCTTCTCTCTCTTTCCTTTTTTACTTTTCACGAGCAGGGGCTGAAACAAGCGTTTCACTGTGCTGCTGCTGCTGGTGCTGGTGCTGGTGCTGCTGCTGGTGCTGGTGCTGGTTGGTTGTTGTTGGTTGCGGCGTTGAAGGGCCAAGAACATCGACGATGCCTTGGGATACGGTACGACATACGACTGTGCCCACCTCCTCCTCCCCTGCTCCTTGCTTCCCCCGCCCCGCCTCTCTTTTTCTGCTGCTGCTTTCCCTCAACCTCAACCTCCGCCCACCTCACGGACAGGAAGACTGGTCCATGGCGCTCGCAGCCGAGGGCGCCACTGAAATGTCAATGTATGAGCTCAACGCATTGGCTCCCGAAGCCGTGCGCGAGGAGAAGAAGCGCCTTCTGCAAGCCCGGCGCGCGCGTCTTCGTGATGGTACGCCGCCGCCACCCCACCCGTGTTGATCCCTCCGTCCCTTGGCCGCTGTCTCACTCAGGGCGGCGCCCCGGGCGCTGGCTGGACTATCAACAGCCGTTGATGGCCGCTCGGCTCAGTCCACGCAGGATATCAAGGAGAAGAACCGACAGGCCTTGGAGGAACTGCGCAAAAATCGCGCCAAGCGCCTCCCCGAGGGCTGGAAGCAAGTCGAATCCCGCTCTCGACCGGGTGAATTTGTCTATGAGAATGTGTACACGGAAGAACGACAGGCCTGGTTTCCCACTGAACCCGCCGTCAAGGTGGACGCCAAGGTTTGTTGCACCTTTTATTCGCCGCGCCTTTCATTTGCCGCAATACCTTGGGCGCGTACTGTTCCCTCGTGCTGCGGTACACGCGCGCCTCTTGCACTCATCCGTGCGAGCAAACGCCCTCCCGCACAGGTGTACGACAGCGAGCCCGCACCAGCCACCAAGCCCGGACTGAGTGAGGAAGCGAAGGAACGCAACCGCCGAGCTTTGGCCGCCCGCAAAGCCAAGCTGGACGGCAACTTGCCCGAGGGCTGGAAGCGCGTTCCCTCACGCTCTCGCCCCGGTGAGTTTGTTTACGAAAATGTCCACACGGAGGAGCGCATTGCCTGGTTTCCGGTCGAAGCCGCGCACAAAGAGGCCATGCCCGAACAGTCCATCCAGGCCGAGCCAACGGCCGAACGCGCCAAGGCCCTGTACCCTTACACGGCCGCCGACAACGAGGAAGTCGACCTCGAGGCCGGTGACATTTTGGTGGTCGAGTACAAGGCCGACAACGGCTGGTGGATCGGAGTCAACTGCCGCACTGGCGCCATGGGCATGTTCCCAGGTGGCTTTGTTGAACTTGTGAAAAGCTAAGCTGTGGCCGGTCCCCTGCTACAACTGCCCAAAGCATTACGCACGGCCTCAAGCTAGCCCCGCCCCGTACGCACCTCGATGATGTACCAGATTTATTTTCTTGTTTGCTTCGTGTATTTTTTGGTTTCCTTTCCCCCCAACGCATTGCCTGCATTGGCGCTGCATCTTCAAAAAATAAAAAATAAATAAAAAAATAAAAATAAAAACTTGATCATGACAACCTTTCAGTAAATGCGCTAGCATGATTCGGTTGCTCAATTGGGCTTGCACCGCAAGGAGCCGAGGTGGAGGAAACAGGAGGTGAGGGAGAGCAAGAAAAAGCCCCCGTGACCAAAAGGCCACCGGGTTTTGGTTCACGTCTCGTGCCACGATGGAGCCACAAGTGAGCACGGCTGAGCGTTGAAAGGGCACAAGGGACGAGAACAGGTGAAGAGTTGATAGAGATGAACATGGCCACCCAAACAAACACCCAGAATGGGCATGAAGGCAGGTGAAAAAAAGCAAAGAGGGGGATGACAAGAAGTTGCCAGCAGCAAAGAAGAAGCAGAAAATGAGTCGTCAACGTTCCCGGGTACGGGGAACGAAAAAAAAAAGAAAAAAAAAGAACAAAACAGATGAGAAAATACAGACATGACGATAGAGGGTTATGGAGAGACGTGCTGAGTGCAGATGAAGGACATTGCCGGAAAAGCACCATGAAATGGCAAAACTGCACTGGGCTCGTCGGCGCCCAACGGTCAGACCTCGCAATCAGAGGTGCCACGATAAGCGTGACCGGAACCAACCCAGCGGAGGCAATGTTGGACAGCAAACGAAAGGTCAGCTATTCGTGGTAGCAAACTAGAGGCACGAGAAAGAGGTTGGCATCGCCAATTTAAAGGCCGAGGGTGTCCAAATAGGGCAGGTTGTCAACGTTGCCGCGGGCAGCGAAGACGGGGCGCTGAGCAGTGAAGCTCTTGAGAACAGCGGCAACCTGGTCCTTGGAGACATTGTCAACCTGGCTGGCAACCGCTTCGGGGGTCTCGACAGCAGCGGCGTTGAGCAGCTGGGCAGCAATGTCCTGGGCACGACCAGCAGCGGAGTCAATCAGGATTGACTGCTTAAGCTGGGCCTTGGCAGCGGCAAACTCTTCGTCAGTGAACTTGCCACCGACAACGGCCTTGATGCCCTCAACGGCACCCGACACAACAGGCTTCACATCAACGGTGTTGGCCGTCACGTGCACGCCGACCAGACCAATGTCCGAGTACAGGCTGGCAAAGGCCGAGGCCTGGAAGGGGCCGGAGGCTGCCTTGGCGGCCTCGGCGCCGATGCGAGAGGCAGTGGCATCGGAGCTCCACTTGAGAGCGGATCCGTTGCCACCGAGAAGGTTGCGAGCCACCAGAGCGGCCAGGGCATCGCTGGCACCGGCAGCAGGGGCCTTGAAACCAATCACAACGTTGGTCTGAGCATCATCGGTGGGGATGACAGAGTCACCGCCAAAGTACTGCGACTGGGTTTGGTCAACGCTGACGGCGGCCAGACCGCCAAGCAGGTCCGACACGGCATCCACCACGGCCTGGTGATCAACGTTGACGGCGCTCACCACAACGTTGGAGCCAGCAAAGAGCTGGTTACGGAAGTCGATCACGGACTCGGCAGAGACCTTGTTGATGCTCGAGGCAGGGCAAACGATGGGGCGACCCAGAGGAGTACCACGGAACGCAGCGCGGTGCACATCATCGATCAGGGCCACGTAGCCGTTGGCGGCCATGGCGGCCACATCACCGGACACGCGAGCACGCTGACCGGCGACAACCCACTCCTCAAGGCTGGGTGTCGCGACGGTTTCCGCCACAAGCTCGGACACGAAGGCGGTGTCGGAGCGGAGGAAGCGAGCGTTGTACTGCAAGTGATCACGTGCGCTGGTGGCAGAAAGCTGAGCACCACGAAGCTCAGACTCGCGGGTAATCTTGACCGCCGAGCGCTGCTGCGTCGTCTGTTGACAAGATGGTTCCAGCAAGCACAGCGCAAACAGGGAAAGTGTCCAGGGAGCGAGTGCAGGAAGAAGGGACGTGAGTTAACATACGAGTGTGCCAACTAATGCTCATGACCTGAGACCTGAGACCTAAGAACGAATAAAAAACAAAAAAAAGTTCCGGCCGGTCGCGTGCGCACCGTAAAGGCAAGGTTGCGGAGGAAGTGAGTGGCACCAAAAGTGGCGGCAGTCTCGTTGCGGCTGCCAGCGCCGACAGCAATGGTCATGGCCGAAGCAACACCACCATTGTCCTGGGTAGCAATCACCACGCCGTTGTTGAGGCGGGTGGTCTGTGTGGAGCACATTAACAAGAGAGATGTGGGTGTGAGGCTAGACGCTTGAGGTTTATGCGCAAAGGGTCGGTCTGGGAGCGCACGCACCTCGATGCTGCCAAAAGCGGGCACGGTGCCCGTGACCGAGGGGGTACCAGGGAAGGCATCGGTAGCGGAGACCGCCGAGGCATAGAGCCGCTATAACGTGATAGCGAGCGAAAGACAGGCAAGCGGAACACAATGAGGCAAATTTAATTTGACTTGGATGCGCTGCTGGCCAAGGTCAAGGTCATGCCCAAGCTAAGAACAGACGCTTCGTACCTGGGCAGCGGCAACCTGGGGCCGAACGCGGGCAGCAGAGGCAATGACAGACATGATGCTAGAGGGAAAAAAAAAAACAAGAAAGCAGGCGGTCACGCAGAAAGAGCCACCAAAATGAGCATTCTGTCCGGCTCGACTCAATCGGCACCGACCGGGCAGGGGCAGGGCTCGAGGCAAGGATTTGGACAACAATGGCTGCAGGCAATCAGGGATTGGAGAATTGGCTACTGCTGAGAGCCAAAGGGGACAACAATGCCCTCTTTGAGCCCCGATGCCGGAGTCACTCAGCACCCTTCCTTCAGTCGGAGGCCCAGGATGCAACATCGTTCACACGCCTCGTGCTGAGGCCGAGAGGGCAACCCCAGAACTGCTGCGTTTTATAAGCGCATCCATCAATCCTGGCCAGCACTGACAGACCCCTCACAGATATCATGCAGACCACAACACGACCCAGCGCCCTGCCATCTCCGGCGAATCCGGGCCAGCGGGCGCACACGCCCCGAGGTCGCCAGCCAGCCCCCAGTCAGTGCCCATTTCGCCAGTCATCCGGTTCAGTCGACGGCTCGCTCTTGTCTGTCTTACCAAGCGTAGTGGAAATCTGCTTCACAGCCATGTGTTGAAAACTCGTTTGCTTTTTTACCCCCCACTTTTTGTGCCCTGTGGTGGTTCAACTGCTTATAGGTGATCGCGGATTTTTCCAGCTTTGGTTCTTCAAAAATTTATATTCCCAGGCTCCTCAAAGGGGGTTTGCGCTTTGGAGCAAATGTCAGACTTTTTGTCTCAACCATTTGTCAGCACGAATTCAGAAAATGGAATGGGTGGAGGGTGGAGGGTGGAGGACGGAGGGGGACTGAGGCCGAAGGGAGGGTGCCTGAAGGAAGGGAGGGGCAAAGGCAACAGAAGGTGCAGGAGATGAACCAGGACAAAGCTATGCCTGGCACAATTGGGTTTTGTTGGACAGGCAGGCAAATGCATTGAGACGAATCAAAGCACTTCCTGACGGAGAGAGGCTCCGCATGCCGCCCATCGCTCCATCATGGAAAGCAGCAAGTAATCATGAGAGAGGAGACTGGTTGCGTCGATTCTTTTATCAACCCGTGCAATGCCGTGCGACTTTTGCATGTACTCAAGGTGCGAGACAAGGCTGTTGCAGCCGCGTCTCCGACAGCCACACGACCAAGTAACATGGAACACGCACGGAAGGACGAAATAAGAGCAAATCGCGCCGAGACACCATATCCGACGCGCGCCACGGGCAAGACGACGAATGAGATTCAATCACAACGATCAAGACATCAACCAAACACGCATACACTAACGGCCAGATCAGGGCCAGACACAAGGAAAGTGGCAAGGAATTAACGCTACCACGCAGGGTAAGACAAATGTCAAAGAGAACTGTGACCACCGACCGCCCAAGGCACGCGGCTATCCTGCCAAAAAGGTGGGGAGGCTAGGGCAAGTGCTTTGAGTTTTTAGTCAAGGGCTTAAACTCGCCTAGGCCGCAGGAGTGGTGTTGACGTTGTTGGTGTTGTTGCTGTCGTTGTTGTTGTTGTTGTTGTTATTGTTGCCGCCGCTGCTCTTTGACTTTTTGTTGCGCGAAACAACAATGGCTATAAATAATATGACAAGCATCAATGAGCAAGACGCAAGGCACACGACATCACATGTCGAGCAACCCCTCGCATCATCCACCCTGTTGCGAGGCTCGCTGCGATCCAACCCGGGACTAAATTGCTGTTTAAAAAAGCCGGTAGCTCACAACCTCCCCACGACAACATACCGACAATAATGCCAATGATGATGAGAACGGTGAAAATAAGAATCAACATCCACTAAAGCGGCAAACCAAGCCAAAAGCGTTACAGTGAGGTGCCGATGAAGACGCCAGGTGCTCGAAGAGTGGATCGGCACAAGCATGCGAAAGCACGGTCATCACAAGAGACGGAAAGCAACCTTGGTGTTCTTCCACCACATCTTGTTCTTGAGCTTGCGGGAGTTGGTCTGGAAGCGCTGGGCGCCGTCCGCAAGGGTGTCTAAGCAAACCAGCCCACAGAGGCAACTTGAGTTCTTTGGCCTGCAAGCGCACTGCCCCTGCCGAGCCAGACATGACGCAGGCAGCGCCACGTACTGGACTTGTCCTCGAGGTCACCAAGGCGAGCGTCACGCTCGAGCACGCGCTCCATGTTGTTGCGCATAATGCCCACGACCTACAGGACGCGGACGTGAAAAGGATGAGCGATGCGGCAACGCACAAGCGCTCAACCATAGCGTGCCTCGCACACACACGGGCAATAGCACATGCATGCTGATCCATGCCCCCCGGCACGAGCAGGCATTGGGTACCGAGTGCGGGACCGGGGCACGGAGGAGCGCAAAAACGACGCCGCTCAATGCAAGGAGGGGTTTCGGATTGAAATCGGTAAGACTCGGACCACACCAACCTCATCAACCTGTTGCTGGGTCTGGGCCAGCTGATAATCACCCTGACGGTCCGACGCCCTACATATCCATCGAAAGACACTCATAGCGCCGTGAGCGCACCTGCAGCAAGCTTTCTCATTTGATGAAGAGCACGCATCCGCCTGATCGGAGGGCTCACACGCAACACCATTGCATGCGCAGAATCCCCGAGCCCAAACTAGGCCTGCCTCCATTTCTATCCAACCAAGGCCTCAATTCCACCTCAACACACCCGCACCCCTTCCCACCACGCTTTGCGCTCCAAAGGCCCGCCACGAACGGCAGTCAACCAGCGCCATCAGACTCGAGACGTACATGATCACGGTTAGTGTGTGAAAAAAATAAATTCGCGCACTCGCTCTCTCTCTCTCTCTCTCTCTCTCTCTCTCTCTTTCTCTCTCTCTCTCTCTCTCTCTCTCTCTCTCTCTCTCTCTCTCTCTCTCTCTCTCTCTCTCTCTCTCTCTCTCTCTTTCTCAAACCGACCAAACCACTCTCTCTCTCTCTCTCTCTCTCTCTCTCTCTCTCTCTCTCTCTCTCTTTCTCTATCTCTCAAACTCTCACTCTCTCTCTCTCTCAAACTCTCTCTCTCTCTCTCAAACTCTCTCTCTCTCAAACTCTCTCTCTCTCTCAAACTCTCTCTCTCTCTCAAACTCTCTCTCTCTCTCTGTACTTTACTGCAGTTGCGGACTGAACAGCTTTTCCTTTATGATCTGTTTACGCACTATATTGGCTTTCAATATTGTCAGATTCTTCAATAACTCGTTATTTCCATACGTTTTCTGCCCAAGGCAAATAAATGAATGACTCTGATCGTAATTGCTGTTGTAGCATAGGGAGGCGTCGAGCTGGCTTTGGATCGAGACGCTCCTTCGTCCCTATCTGTGTGATCCGCAGACGCTCCCATGCCTTCCTCCCGCCATTCATGACCAGTCGAGCCCAAACGCACACAGACACACACATACATACATACATATACGCGGACGAGCCCGCGCGCTGCCATTTCGCTCAGATTCGCCATCGCTGCAGTTTTCGTTTACGTGTGCGGTCACATTCACAGTTGGTAGCTTGCTTGAGCCGATCGCGACTGCAAGGGGGTCACGATGTAGTCTTATAAGTCTGACAATAATAGCTCAGCCAACAAACCCCATCACTGCCTTCGCAAGCTGGCAACCAGCGCGCCATTTCTTATTTTTTTCTGTTGGACAACAAAAACGAGCAAATGGCAGCGCCGTCCGCTGGCATGGGGATGGGTATGGGTTCCGCCTGGCTTTGCCTTCGCGGGCAGACGTGGCGTAAATGTGTCAACGCTGCAGCTTTAAAAAACAACTCGACGCGGTCCAGCGGCGTGGGGCAACAGCGTAGAAGCAGCAGCCACGTGCTGCGGACCGCTGCCAGCGCCGCCCCGTCACGCGCAGTAGCGCTCTGGCGACGTCGACTGGATTTGCGCTCGGACCTGAGCTCGCTGAGTGCAGGACAACAACAACAACCACAACAACAAAAACGAACTATATTAAACCGGACAGGCGCCGTAGCCTGGCCAGCCCGGCGCTGGCACTCGTCATCCGCACGACTTGAGTCATCCGAGCCAGACGAGCTGGCCGCTTTCACCCGCACGGCCATGGAACCCTCGGACGTCACCGCTGCGTTGGTTGCAAAGGAGGACCGGGCAGAAAGCGGGAGCAGCGAGCCGTCTCACTTCGAGGGAGATGGCCTCCAGGCTAGCGAGGCCCAGAGTCGCCCTCCACCGCACGCCAAAGGCTTTGGCATTCAGCTGCACAATGCCATGCACTCAGCCTTGGCACGCCTGGGTATTCACCGTGCCACCGACGTGCAACGTCGCGCCGTGAGCAAAATTGCCGAGGGCGTCGACGTTCTCATCACCTCGGAAACTGGGACCGGCAAAACCTTGGCCTATCTTCTTCCGGCCCTGGCTCGAGTCATTGCCAACGACTTTCGCGCCCACCAAGTCCTCATTCTCGTACCCACCCGGGAACTGGCCGTCCAGGTCTACCAGCTGACCCACGAACTCCTCAAGGTATGCTTATTCGACGTGCATGCGTTATTCTAATCCAGAAAAAGGACGAGACAACAAGATCTGACCAGGCTTGGCCCCGCATTGGCAGGATGTCCGCGGCATCAAGGCCGGCAAAGCCATCAACTGTTTGGCCCGTGGTCTGCTGGGTGAGAACAAGCAGGTAATGATGACGTGGCAGTCGTCACTCCCTTGGGCTAGACGCACGGGCCTGACCCTGAAAGACGCTTGCCTCCATTCACTTTGTGCCGTGCTCCTTGGGCTGTCGGGGCGTCTAGCTTCGCCGTCTGACCCGTGACGAGCCTGCCATCATCGTGGCCACGCCTGCCCAAGCCCTTGAGGTGAGGTGAAGCGGCTTGGCAGTTGTCAATTGCAGGCTGCCCCTCTCTAACCTTGTCCGTGCCCAGCTGTCGGAGCGCCACCCGTTTCTGCAGGAGATTGACATGTGCATTTTGGACGAGGTCGATCATCTCCTGGACCCCCTGAGCTCAACGGCCAGCCAGCGTCAGAAGATGGTGAGTCTGCTGGTCGACCTCTTGAACCCGATGCTGTTGATTTAAATCTAGCTGACATGGCCGTGGTTCTCCCCTCTCCTTGCTGCCATAGCGCCGGCAAAAGCACCCGCGTCCCGCCAGTCAGGTCTTGGATCGCGTGTATTTTGGCCGGGAGGTCAAGTATACAGAGGAACGCGACGATCTGGAGCCGCTGCGCCGAACTGTGCAGTTGGTCGGGGCCTCGGCCACGCTGGGTCAGCGGGTGAAGCGTGAGCTGCGTCACAAGCGCTGGACGCGCAGCTACGAGATGGTCAAGTGCAGCGAGAAGATGCTGGCCATGCCCACCTCCATTGTGCACACGGTCATGTCGCGCTATGACATGGAGCAGGTGGGCCGTTCTTTCGGGCCCAACATGAGCGCTGAGGCGGTGGAGGCTGCGCAGGCCATGCCAAGCAGCAACGAGCTACTTGAGGACGTCTTGGCCGTCCTACGTTCGGCTCGGCCCGCATCGGCCTTGCTCTTCGTGCCAACCTCGGTCCCCATTGCCGACGTGGTGGCGATGATCGCGTCGCAGGCCGTGGACCCGAGTCGACCGGATTCAGCGCTGCGCTTTTCGGCCGTGGCCCTCTATGCTCACGTACACTTGGTCAAGCCCACTGAGGCGGAGCAGGGGCGCCAGATTTTGTTGCAGCGCGTGGCTGCCGCTACGCCCGACGCACCCTTGATCGTGGTGGCCAACATGGATGCCGTGCGCGGCCTGGATCTGCCCGGTGTGGAGTTGGGCCTCTTGGTGGGGACGCCACGTGATTCGGTGGACTACCTGCACATTGCCGGGCGCGTTGGTCGCAACCAACGCCGCGGCGTCGTGACCACAATTGCCTACAACCTGCACCAAGGGGCGCGCATTCAGCGCCTGGCCAAACAGCTCGATCTCAAGCTTTTGCACATGCGCATCGATGAAAACGCGTTGCCTCAGGCATAGTTGGATGCCCATCTTGCATTGTCCAAGTAATTGAGAATTTTTCAAACCAGATACATACACACCACACCCACGCCTGCGCAGTCTGTCCTCCCATGTATTTTCGGGCACCATCTCACTTTCACACCACACACACACACACACATTCGTACACTTGTCACAGATACACACACACACACACACACACATACGAGTTGTCAGACGAACAGACTCCCCTACACCATACGAGACAGTACACACACTCTACACACGTGTGTGTATGGATAGTAGATGGATTGTGCAGGTAGGACCTCTACCTTATTCTTCCTAAGGAGGATGATGAGTAACAGCAAAGGCTTTTGAAGATGCGTCCCGCCCGGCTGTGCCAGCTGATGGCAGCGGGTATCAGGTGGGGGAGGGGGGGAGATGAAGATGGTACCGCCATCTTCATCTTGGCTTCATGTTTGAGCTGTAAAGGTAGCACTATGGCCAAAGGCCGTCAAAGGGCTGAAAGCGACCTCGTCCAACCCTGTCCAGATCAGCATGAGCCTACAAGCCCACGCGTTCGTAGCCAAACCGATAGATAATCTTGGTCAAAGTTATGGCAGCCTGTGCCGAGCGTGCAGGGGGTTGAGCACAACACGCGCAGCATCTAAATCCTAACCCCAAGCACCAAGAGCAACCACCCGGCGCACAAGATACCGGGCAGCTGAACCATCTGGATCGAATCGCCGCCGAACCGCCAAACCCCACCCGTTTGTGCACGTCATCGATAGATTCCGAAGAACTCACTCAAAACAAAACCACTCACACACTCTCTGAATCTCTCTCTGAATCTCTCTAAATCTCTCTGTTCTTCTGTCTATCTCTCCATTTCCATGCACAATCCCTCTCTCTCTATCCCTCTATTTGTCTCCCCCTCTGCTTCCCTCTCTCAATTTACCCACATCTCTGACCCTCCGTCACCAAGCTCACTTCCCCCCTCTACAAAAAAAAAAAAAAAAAGAAAAGTGCGCGTGTCCATTTCTTCTTCTTTCGTGTGTGTGTGTGTGTGTGTGTGTGTGTGTGTGTGTGTGTGTGTGTGTGTGTGTGTGTGTGTGTGTGTGTGTGTGTAATCATATTATTTCGCACACACGTTACCGTACACGGGGGTAACGTGTACCTCATTTTCCGTCCGGCAAGCTCGTTTGCTTTGCAATTTTGCAGTTTGATCTCTCTCTCTCTCTCTCTCTCTCTCTCTCTCTCTCTCTGGGACGGACCCGAGGGTCCAGACTCAAGTTGCCTGTTTGGGTTGTGCCTGCCTCGTCTTGATCTGCCCTGCTCCCCTTCTTTCCCTCGTCCCCTTCTCTTCTCCCTCTCGCGTCTCCCTTTCTCGTGATTCCTTTTGATCGGCGGCAAATCATTCGCGGGAGCCCGTTTGGGATGGGGGTCGTCGGCTCAGGGACCCCTCGATATGGGCTGGGTCTGGTGATGCTGCTTTTGTTGGGTAAGTTTCGCTCACGCCGCAACCCCGTCGTCCCCACGCGGTCCGGCCTCTCTCTCTTCCGCACACTCCTATATTTTGATGGCTTTTGCTCGGTCAACTCCTTTTGATTGGCCCTTCTGGCGACGCGCCCCCGCTTGATCTTTGCCCCCGCCGTGAACAGGCACGGCCCCCTTTTCTGCCACGACCACAACACCAACGCCGACCGCCCCGTCCACCGTCCCGTCTAGCACCGGTAAATGTTTTGCTCTTTGAATTTCATACGAGCTCGGCCCAAGCTCACACCAACAAGCCTCGTGCCTTGTCTCATGCGGCGCTTTCCGCTCGTATGCTAGGACATGTCCAATTCGAGGGACATCCAGACGACTGGCTGCACCAGTTTGGTCGCATGCCCACGGATGACCCGCAGACGACCCCCACCGCGTCGCGCTGTGCCACACCTTGCAGCTCCGGCAACTACTGTGATACCGACGGGCTCTGCTCCTCCTGCTTCACCTGCTTTTTTCAACACCTCATCGAGCCCGAAGAACGCTGCTCCGACGTCTGCTACGAACCCTGCACACCCGAGGAAGTCCCCTTTTATGGCTCATTCTGCAATACCGAAGTTGGCGCTTTCGAAAGTTGTTGGTCATGTTTTGACCTCGGCGACGGCGTTGACTCCCCCGCCGGCTGTCTCGCCAACTGCCCCTTCTTCCACGCAAACAGCACAGGTCTTGGCGAAGGCTCAGCCTGCACCGCCTCCTCCCAATGTGCAGGCAGTGAAACCGGCGACGCCTTTTGTGCCGATTATCATTTTTGCACCTCCTGCTTCTCCTGCCTCGACAGCTTGACTGATCCCGCCAATGGAGCCACCTGCGCTGAAGTCTGCGCTTCTACTTGCAATGACGAAGAACCATGCGCCTACTCTCATACATTTGAATGCGTTGATAACTTTTGCGTCGACATTCGCACCACCTCCACTTTGCCCCCCACCACCACCATTGCCGCTCTCGGTACCACCCCCGCCGGCGACTGCCCAGCTAATAGCCCCCGTTCCTTTTTTGCGCCCCTTAATTCGTGCATTCGCCAAAGTCAAGGAAGCATTCATCTCACGTGCAGCCAGGTACACGTCAAGAACACGCCCCCGTACCCCCACTTTCGACTCCAGGCGTCATCTCACCCGGCGGCGCTTCCCCTTTTCTCTGCAGGATGGTACCACCATCAACCTAGCCAGCTTTACGGACAACAACTGCTCCACCCTTGCTTCAGCCACCACCCAGTCAATCGCCACTTGCGCCAATGCTGCTCGTCCCGTGGCCTGTGTCGGTCCGTTTTTTTTTTTTTCTTGTTTTTTTTTTCTTGTTTTTTTTTTCTTGTTTTTCTTTTTTCCATATCTCCTCTACGCGTTGGCTTGCGCCCAACCAAGGTCGCCTGGCTGCTTGTGTAGCACTACCACTTGCTTCAAACGACTCATGTTTGGTGCTGATATGCTTGTTAGCCACGCGCTCTGCCGAAAGCCCGCGTGCACTTGTTGTCGATGTTGGAATTAGCTTGGAAACCACTTGCAACAGTGATGCTGCGCTTTGGACTTCTGTTGCTCTGGCCGAGTGCCTGCCCATTGGCAATATGAGTGTCGTTATCACTGCATGCCTTGACGATCAGGCAAGCTTTCCTCCCCAGCCAACCCGTTGTCCTAACATGATTGGACAACAACTTGAGCTCACGACAACCCCGCTTGTGCTAGGCTGAAGTGACGGTCTACAGCGGCTCTGCATGTCGAGCTGCCGATTTTCACGACTTTTTGACCACGTCATGCCTCCAAGAATCAGGCTACACTCTTGCCTTTTCCTGCCCTCAACCAACAACGACAACGACAACGACAACCGCTTTTTGCCCTTTTGCACTGCCAGACAGTCCGTGCACCACAGCCTGTGCCTTGCGTGCTCTCTCGGTACGTCGAGACGCGCCTCGAACCTGATGCGGCGCCTTGACGAACCAGACGCATCATTCCACTCATCGCCCCTCCATCTTCCAGAGCTGTTGTCCCTCTATGGCCGTCTACTGTGCTGGTTCTGGCGACAGCGGTATGGCTGCATGATCTTTGCTTTGGCTTGTTGCCCCATGATTGCACGCGTGCAGAGGATCATGCTATGCAAAGCGTGTGCAAGCATGATACCTGACCTGCACTTTAGCATCAGGCCGCGAAAACCAAGAGCATCTTGCCTCCTGATGGTGTTTTCAACTTTTGTGTCTTTTTTTTTTGCTTTTTTGGCAGGTTGTGCCAGCGCAGACACACAAAGCCTGACGAGTGCCTGCAGCACGTTTGAGACTCAGACCTTTTTTTTGACGCTACACCTACACAATGCCTCCACGAAATATGATGCCTATCTGTGCGTTCACCACGACTTGCTGGCCATCATGCACAGCGGGTGTTTTTTTTGTTTGTTTTTTTTTGTTTTTTGTTTTTTTTTTGTTTTTTTTGTTTTTTTTTTTGGGGGGGGGGTTCAAGATCTCGTTCCCCTATCGCTGATTGTACTAACAATGCCGCTGAACTTTGCTGCTTGGGCTTTATAGCGCTGCGAGTTTGGCTCGAGAAATGGGTCACGTCATTGAAGCCGCTCTCCAGCTTTCTGCCACGGCCAACGCCAGCGTCCTCTTTGACTTAAGCGCCCCCGTTGCCACCGCAGGCAATTTGGTGTCTGTGCCCGTTACCCTTCGGGTTGGTTCATGTTTGCATACGACAAATATCTGGTCACGCCCACGCCCACGGCTCACAGATTGGTGTTGCTGGTCGTGCTTAGCTGCCGACTCAGATTGTCGCACAAGGCATTCCCATCCTTAATTTGGTACTTATCGCCCGTCCTCCACCGACACCCTCTACATCTTTTTTCGTGACATGCCAGGCTGCTGAGTATCAGAGCTCACCGTCCATGTGCTGGCCGGTGTTCTGACAGAGCATTGAATCTGGGAAATTCCTGCCTTCACTTCGAGCCGATCTCGAGGTCTGTTCCTGCAGAAGCATTCCCATTGGCAGTGATCACCATGCTGCGTCATCGCTTTGGGGCAATTCATGACTAATGCCGTTTATTTGTGCGCAGAGCCATGGCTTCTCTTCGGATGTGGTGGAAAACGTGTCTCTAACACTGGAAGCTTCCATTGCAGCAACTGTCTCGACCACTCAAGCGCCAACCACGATTGGACAGAGCTATACGCTAGCGCCGCTTCCTTCTGCCAGGTGCGTGGCGCTTCGCCTCCAATCAAAGCAACTGCAAGCGTAGTGAATCGAGCAATGGCTTGTCTGACTGCCGTTGGGTTGTCGACCGTGCAGCTCAAGCCAACGCTCTAGCAACCGCCAACGCGCCGGCATTATCATTGGCGTGTCGGCTGCCGTGATTGTGGTGTTGGTTGTTCTTGGCGTTGCCTATGTGATGCGGTAAGGTGTTAAACCGCCATCAACCCGCCCTCTTGCCCAAACATTGCCAGGCCATCTCGCCACCCTGCCGTTCGCTTTCTGGTACTAACCGCAATCGTTGTTCGCCTGCCCGCCTGCGTCCGCCTGCCTCGATTATATCTCGGCGCGGTTGCCCCATACAGCACTTCACCGGCGGATCGGGAATCACAGGAGCCTTTGAACAAGCGTCGGTCCTCGCTGGCGCCGAGCGCCGTCAGCCCCAATCACGCCCTTGATATTGAACTTGACCTCGATGAGATCATGGGTCGCTCTTCGTCGAAGAACCCCGTTCTGCGACAGGTTACGATCGACACGGAAGAGTCTGAGGCATAACACCCATAGTCGGGTGTCGAATCGGTGGTTCATTGACATGCATGTGAGATTTCTTTTTTCACGACCACGTTACGCTCAGCGAGTGTCTGTGTCTGTGTGGCTGTGTCCGTGTCTGTGTTGTTGTTGTTGTTGTTTGTTTATTTGTTCGGGGCATAATGCGCAGGCGCTTTTGCGCCCTTTGCTTGCTATGTACCCCTTGGATCGACACCAGAGGTGGATTTGCAGCGCTTCCGATAGCCTGATGGCTGATCGTGATGTGATGATGAACGAGTTTTGTTTTATTATTTTTTGTGCGAGGAGGAGTAGCCGATTTGCTGTGATGTGCTATGATGTGATGTGTTAAAAAGCTTTGTTAAGAAGATGCTAACAATAAAAATGTCAGATCAAAATGACACCTTGTGACCCCCTACGAAAAGACCCCCTCTCACTTTCTCAAACCAACCAAACCAATTCAATTTCTCCCTCTGTCCCTGAGAAAAAATAAAAAAAAAAAAAGGTTGGCACTGTGAGTGCATGGCAACCGGATGCTGGTAGCACCTTGACCATGCTATCGCAAGTGCTCGGTGTTGTCGTGGGGGTCTTGTGGCTGGCGAAGTTCGACCATGCTGCACCGATTAAAAGTGCAAACAATATCCGAACAACCGAGTGCAAGGATATCCCCTTTCATGTGATCGAGGCGCCTGAGGCTGACAGCCCGCTTCCCGGGTATCAAATCGTGCTCGATACGCCGGCCCAGCAGCCAGAGGAAGACTTTATGCCCGGCAGCCCAATTATTTTTGGCCTCATGATCACGGGCAAGGACATGGTCCACGAGTATCTGGGCCGCAAGTCCATGGACTCCTTTCTCAACCAGTCCTACGCTCGTAAGGTCCTGGTCATTGTCAATGACTCGCCAGATTATAGCATGATTGACGGCCCCAGCGAGTGGTTACGTGCCCGACAACTGCCCGAGGCGCCTCGGGAGCGACCGTGCTTGGTTGAACTCCGGGTACCACCCCGCAAATTTATCTTGGGAGAGCTGCGCAACATTGCCATCAACGCCGTACCCCTGGGTTCTGTGTGGGTGCAATGGGATGACGACGGTAGGCTCAAGTCTCTGATTCGTCTTGAGTTCTCCCCTCCTTTGTATCTGCGAGGCGCGTGTTCGTTGCTCGGCCTGCCTCGCTGACCCCTCGTGTACATCCAACCACTACCATCAGATTGGCGGGACACGCACTTTGTGCGCTTGGAACTTGAGCAGATGTTCAAGCGCCGTGCTCCAGTTGGCTATGTAGCAGCCGAATACAGGACGTACCTGCGACTCAACAGCACATGGCGAACTGCCAGTAAGATACACTGTACCTAAACTGCGCCGCGAGACCCTTCATTTGAGTGAGGCTGAGTGACGTCAATGCTCAATGGCTCAACGTTGTACGCCTGCGTCGTGATTGGACCCGACGTTGCTATTATTCCCTCACCATCAATAGATCCCCAGGGGCTGCACGGCACTATCATGGCCTACAAGTCTGCCAAAATTGCCAAGCTGCAGTACCCAAGCCTAGCGCGGGCTGAAGACTCGAAGTACTGGGGCATGTTGCGTACCAACAACATTTCCCATACCTCATTCTCAAACAAACCATGGCTCTACTTTAAGCTTTCCCACGGAGCAAACACTTGGGGTGCGACGCATGCGGGCGAAAATCGGGCCAAAGAAAACGTGTGGTGTATTCGTGATGAGGGCGACAGTTGCCCCATGGAATTGGACAACGAAAAGCACAGGTTTGTATTCAGCGTGTATCGCGACTGGCAACAGGTCTTTCAATCTGATTCCACCGACGAGAATTGAAAAGTGTTTGCTTTTTTTTGGAGCAAACCGACCTTTGGAACCGATCCAAGACCAAGTCGACATTCTCGCCCACACATTGTGTCTGGCGCTATACCAATGCCCCGCCGACCAAGACCGTTCGGCCCGTCTTGCAATGCGTTAACTGGCTTTGCTCCCTTGTTCTTTGTCATACATGAGCGTCGCTGCCCATGTCGCCAGCCGTCACAGCAAGCCCATGCATTACCTCTGAGCGTATCTGAGCGTATCGCGCACACAGTTCCCAAATTTTATTGCGTTCAGCATCAAAATTTACTTGACATACATCCGGATGTACATGGATGTGAAAGCTTTTTCTTTCACTTCACATGATCATTTCACACACACACACCACACACACACACGTGCTTGCTCTCTCTCTCTCTCTCTCTCTCTCTCTCTCTCTCTCTCTCTCTCTCTCTCTCTCTCTCTCTCTCTCTCTCTCTCTCTCTCTCTCTCTCTCTCT
>NW_001865059.1:214286-249678 GCF_000002865.3 Monosiga brevicollis MX1
CCCCGTGACAGCGTTGGATGCCAGCAACCAATACATGACCGCCATCACCACACCACTGGGAGGCAATAGCATGATTGCACCCTTTGCCATTCGTCGAGATGGGAGCATTACAGAAACCCTTGAGGGCCTGCCAGAGGCAAGCTTGGAGGTGGAAGACGCCAACCCACTGACCGGTTGGCCCCGGGAGAGTTGGATTGTGCGTCCCACCCGAACGCGTCGATATCTCGATACCATGCGCATGGTTAAACACGACCCTGTGGGGCCCTGCGCTGTCATCTGGACCGTGGGTGTGCCCAAGGATAGCCTGGTGGACGGCCTCGAGCAAGCAGCGCTCGATGACATTGTGCGTGCGGCCGTGGTGGCCCGTGATGCTGCGGCAGCTCGCGCCACCACGGGGCCGGCATTCAAGGCGGTCACAGGCAACATGTGTGGGGAGGTTGCGGTCAACTTTATGCTGGCTATTGACAAGCTCATTTGGTTGCGCATGGGTGAAGTGCGGCAACAGTCACTCGCCGAACGCTACCAGACCATCATTTTGAATGCGCCACACAGCGCCTTTGCCAAGGACCTCCCGGAGCGATGGAATGGCCTCCTGGTAGAGCCGAGCCTGGAACTGCGCAACGTGCTGGCCCTCATCGCCTCACCATACCGCCGTGTCGTGGCGCTTGATGTCGAGAATGTAGTCTGCCGTTCCACGTGGGAAAGCATCTTTGCTGTTCTCGAAGACGAAAACTTTGTGGCTATGCAAGCCAGCACTCCAAACAGTGGAAGCTGCAACCGTGCTGACCTACCGGTTCCGCCGGTACTGCTCTCCTATCGTGCCAGCGGCAAGCGATACATCGACGAGCATGAAATCAGTCCAACACTGATGGCCATTGACTTGGGTGTGCTGCAAACACGGCGCTTGCTGGTCGCAGTGCTCGAAGCTTGGGTAGCCTTGGTGGAGTTTCAGGAGCACCCGGATCTCGATCAAACCCGGTATGGATGCGTTCACAACGTACAACTCGCCTTTCGACAAGCCATGTACCTCCTGCAACAACACATTAGCATTCAAACCTTCCTGAGCACAAAGCAGAGCGAATGGCAGTGCAGGACTCTGCATATTGGTCCTTTCTGCACGTTTTTCCAAACCCCGCACCGCATCAGCCCCCCAATGAGTGCCCTCTCCATTTGTGGGCCCCATCAACCCCGCGATGTCCCTGAGAAGCACGCGGTTTCCGAGGACCAAGCCTGGACTACCCTCGATCTCGGGTCCCCGTGGCCCAATTAAGCGTCTTGTTCCATGCTTGCCCAGCGCCTTTATTCCAGCAACACCTGCTGTATGCCAGAGACATAAAAATTTTACATGTTAATCAACCCACATGCCTCGAGGCCAATCGTTCCTTCCACTCTCCCGATGCTTCTCCCATTTGAAACACTAGCGACCCTATCTAAGAAGCGCTGCACAGTGATGCTGGATAAACAAGAAGAAGACATGGGTTTTGCTGGGATGTGATAAAGAGGGGAGCTCATAAAGAGACTTTGATAATACCGGGTTGCCTGCGGCTGCTTGTTGCGATATAAGCACCACAGGACCCGAGCACAGATTCGTGTAATCACTCAACATGATAATGATGATGTGAACATTATCATTGTCGGAGCCAGTCTAGTAAACACTCTGCAAACGGTCGCCATTTGCGATAAATTCACAAAAATAATCGGAAAATTTGTGCGGTTCAATTCGCAGGCGCCGAATTGCTTGCAAGAATCCCACACCCATAGACACGCTCATTGGCGTTTCATGCTGTACATGCAGAACACACTACACGGTCATATTTTGACATACACAAGAAACAATGCGGTGCATCCGCTCGTCGTCCAGGTCCTACACAGGCCTTTGTGGTGTTGAGGCCCTGTTCACACCCAACGGACATACGTCGTATTAGACTTGGCTGGTAGGCAGTCGCAAGCGCGTGCCGAGCACGGAGCGCGTGTTCTCGGCATAGTAGTAGACCAGGTCTCGCTTGGCCTTGAATGTTTTATCGCTGTGCGCCAAAGCAACTATGATCGATATGAGCGCAGCCAAATTGTGAGTGTAGGGGGACTTGAGAGCCCGATGCACCCCTGCTTTGTCCACGTAGTGGCTGACGTGTGTCATCATCAGACCAGCTGGTCTGATGATGTGTGTGCCACATGCTATTCTTGCGAGATGGCACTTACTGCGGTTATCCTTACGCCGGACCACCTCAACTGATCGCAGTTTCCAGTTCTTGTCGCGATAGGTCAGAGTCGCCACATGACCTTTGTGCTTGGATTGATGCATTACAAAGGCGCCGGTTTCGTACGGCACGCGGTTCTGTCGGGCAAAAGATGTGGCGTCAATGTGCCAGACGGAAGGTACACTTTCCAGCAGTCTTGGCTCTCGACCCCAGGCTACGATGCGGCATTTAGCAAGAAGCAAACTCAAAGGACGCACCTTGACTTCGTTTTTGGTGTAATCCATCTGAAGCCAGGAATAGTCCTCGTCAATGATCACCATGGACGAGCGACGTTTTGACTGCATAGCATGCCATCGCACACAAAAGGCAAAAAAAGTGAAGTGAGATCAGAGCATTAACACGACAAAGCCGTATCCTGCTCGTGCACCCACCTCGGATCGGCTGCGAGGACGCGTTGGCAAGGTGTCATCGGCCGAGCGACGCGTTTGGGTGTATTCAGTAGACTTGCGAGGGCGGGTTTGGGTCCCTTCATTGGCCTTGCGCTGCCGGGTCTGAGTGCCCTCGGACACCTGGCGTGAGTACCGGCGAGGCTCTTCCTCGTACACGCGATAGGCGCCATTTGCGCGCGAATGTCGATGGCCACCATGGTGGCGGTGATGTTCATGATGGTGATGGTAGTGGCTGCGATTTTCGCCGTGGCTTCCCCGACCCCCGTGACCCAGGCTGTCGTAGCCGCGGCTTGACCGGCCTTGACTCTTATGGCCGTAGTCATCATGTTCAGGCCGCGAGTAGCGGCCAGAGCTGAGGCGGCTCTCGTGGCGCCCTGCATAGCCACGGTCAGCATGAGACCTGCGCTGGCTTTGATATCGGCTCCTGCGATGGCGGCGACGGCGTTCGTTGTCGTAGCGACGGCGGCGCTCAGCCTCATCGCTGGAAACTGAAGACAAGGAAGAGTTGCTGCCGTAGCGGCGGTGCCCACGTGAGTCGGATGACTCGTGGTGTCGGGAATGCGAGGACGAATGCCCGCCGTGGTGGTGATGGTGGCGATGGTGACGTTGGTGATAATGCTTTCGGCCGTCGGAGTTGTGTTGACTATTTGAAGAGGGAGCCGGCAGGGCCAGCTGATTGCGGCGCAGGGTGCGAGACGAGGCCTGGGGCTCATCATTGGCGAAGAACACCGTATTGTTGAAATCCAGCGTGCCCGAGTTCTGCAAAATGGCCCGCGACATGCGTCTTTGCTTGTCAATGGTCAGTGTTTCCTCGCGGTGCTGTGCCATTGATGTGGGGTAAGCAAGCTACCCAAGAGCAATATGCCAGATACATATAGAATGAGGAGGGCCAGGAGCACAGTCTTTGTAAGCAGGCCGGCTAGATGGGCGAGGGGACCGACCTGCATATTGCTTTGGCCACGCTGCATGTGACTGCTTTGCTGTTGTTGCTGCTGCTGGTTAAACATGTTGCTCTGCTGAGCCGATTGCAGCTGTAAGACCGAGTCAAACTGTCGCAGACAACACTTGAGCACCGCTTGGTACTGTGAGTAATATGCCTAAGCGCCAGAAACACAAGGTGGTGGTCGTGAGATAAATCACTAAAAGTCTGCCTGTCTGTCATTGCTCGCAATGTTGCCCGTTGTTGCCCGCCCATGGGTTTCAACGTACCACCATGTCGTGCAGGGTAGAGAAGGTCTGAGAGGTGTGCCGACGCAGTGAAAAGCCCTCCTCGTGCATCACAATCAGCTCCTGTTCAACCATGCCCTGAAAGATGTAACACAGCACAAGACTAGCTTGGGCGTGGTCACTGGGGCGCACAATGAAGGTGCCATCTGGCTTGTCATAGATGAGCGAGAGGGCATCCTGCTCGCGCAAGCCAGTCACGATCCAAGGAGCTGTCTCGCGCAGAAAGCCCGTGACAGGACCGTTGGCGTCGGTTTCATAGGTGTACACGTCTTCTTGAGTGCGGGCCGAACGGTCGCCCACCATCGACACTGCGCCCATGGTCAGACGGCGGGAGGAGGCTCGCTCCTGCGCATCTTCACACAGAAGCACGGGTAAGACTCGCTTGTGCTGCGAATGAAAATCCTGTGGGCGTCAGAAAAAAAAAGGGGAGGGGGGGGGAAAGCGGTGTTTAGCATGTGCATAGCGCATGGGTCGGTTTGGCCCGAGCATGTGAGGCATTGTGAAATTTCGGCAAAGCTCGTACCACAAGAGAGCGCACATCCGGGAAAATACGCTGATCGTCGATCATCAAATGCAAGCCAATCTCGTTGTCCCGCTCGTCAATGTCAACGACAATGAGCTCATGCAAAATGCGATCCCCATTGACAAAGCTCAGCACCATGCACTCGGGAACTCGCTGGGATGAGCGAATGACAAAGGCCCCGTCCTCGCGGTTGGCAATCGTGTCCAATGCTGCCTCTCGCGAATGGGGGTGCAACATGAGCCAAGGATAGCGACGCGTGCCGAGAATCCCACTTCCCGGCTGTAGGTCGTTTTGAGACGACTCACGCCGCATGTCGGCGCTATGCACAGGCCCGCTCGGGCGGGGGTTAGGGGATGCATTGGGGGATGCACCAGAGGTGGGGGCCACGGCGATGGGCACGGTCAGGTGATGTAGCAGGTTTTCCTGGCTCGGGTCGCGATGATAGTTGATAAGTACGTCCAAACTAGCAAAAACGGTGTTGGAGTCTCGCACAACAAAGCCGTCCTCGATGGTATCAACCAGTGCGTGGTGTGTTTCGTTCTCAGCTGCGTAGGAGATGACATGGGCATTGGTGGTTGTCGAACGGCGGACCAAGAACACGCCATCGGGCTGGCCATCAAGGCGGGTCTCGGCTTCTTCTCGTGACATGTTGGGGTGAAACCAGTCATCCGTTTGCAGGGGCTCCAATTCGGCACCGGGACCGGACGAGGCTTCGTCGCGCCGAGACAGAGGCTCGTGCTTTGGCGTGGGTTCGGCATCCTCACTCAGCAGCTCACCAAGTGGACAGCGCAACCCGCGCTGGCTCGAAGAGGAATAGTAGTCGACAAAGGCTTGAAGGGTTTGGAAGCGAGCCTCGTGGTCTCGCAGACCAATGCCTGTCTCCACAGCATCCATGTGAGCATGCTCCACTTGGCCCCCGCATGCATAGGAGAGCACCCAAGCCGCCTCCTCTGAGCCGTCACGAATGGCAAAAGTCCCATCGGGCTTGTTGACCAGTAATTGCTCGGCACGCTCGCGATCCAGATCCGGGTAGAGCCACGCCTCTGCTTCTAAAGGGTTTCGCAACGCATCAGCCACAGTTGCACGCCCACGTGTCGAGCAGAGGAGCTTCAAAGCGGGCAATTCACCACACGTTACAAGGATGTGACTCGAAAACGTACCAGCTTCCATCGCCAAAATGGGCACCTCCTGAGCGGCATCGCGGTACAAATTGAATGCAAGATCATTGCTCGGCACAAACGAGTAAAAGTCAATCAGGTCCATAAAGGTAGCAAACACGTATTTGCTTGACATGATGCGCACGCCCTGTTCTTCGTTTTGAATGAAGTATTTGCCAATGTCCGACTATCGACGCATGCGCATGAGATTGAGTTTCAACCGTTTGGCCGGCCAGGGGATGCAGCAAGTGTAAGGTCTCCTGCCAAAAACAAATGAAACAAACAGCACAAACGGAAAATCTCCCAACCAGATGGACTGGACATACCCCGCGCAGAATCTGCAGGCAAAAGTCTTTCGACCCATTCTTGGGATGCAACAGGAAGGAGCCAACGGGGCGAGTTTGCAAGGTTTGCACATCCTCAATCGACGGGGTGAAGTTGAGATACCAAGGCATGCGTTCATGACGAAAGGGATCTGTTTCTGGTGACAACAGAGGCGGCTGTTCCTGATCCTCGTGGTAGGCGCTGTGGTAGGCCACCAGTTCGCTGAGTGTCTTGGCAATGTACGTGGTGCCTTCCAGCTGGATGCCTGAGTCTACTGGCTTGATGGCCAGATCAACATTGGCGCCGTCTTGGAGGACTTCAAGCATCAGCTCGCCGTGGCGCTGGGGATTTTCACACACGACAAAGGCACCATCTGGTGCCTCAGAGTCGTCCAAGTCTGTCAGAGCCTACATGTATTGCAAAAAATTGGTGTCAGGCGATTCGCCACATTTGATTAAGCAAAGCATCAAGGCACACACGCGAGTGGGTGAGAGATCAGGGTGCTTGGTAACTGTTCTGTTGAAGCTGGGCTGGGCGGGATGAAGCGAGATGTGCTCAACCTAATCAGGAACGTACAGCAACATGGTCTGTCCCAAAGTACCAGGTGGCGGTCATGGCAAAGGGGTCCACGTAGTCCAAGTTGAGGGAGTCGGCTGCTGAAACACCAGAGGTCATGGTGTTGGCTGCACGCTTGACGCGGCAATGAAACAGATCCTTGGCGCGTTCAATTTCGCCTTCAAGGCCATGGGGGGCTGCAAGGGCTTGCAGATCCGCCGTGGAGGCGTTGGCAAATGTGGCACCCGTCATGGTCTCGGTGGCTAGAACGGCGCTGAGCTCGGGCAGACTCACGTGCTCAAACCAAGCACGGAGGTCGGCATTGTCCCAGGCATTTTGACTCTTCATCTGGCCATCGGACATGCGCCGCTGCCATCCTAAAGCATCACCCATCCAGCAGAATTCGCCAATGGCTGGCTCCTTGAGCTCACTCAGCCTACCAGCCACACGTAGTTTGGTTGCGACCATCAACTTGAGAGGCAACGCAGCAACGGCATAATTCAGAAACAGTATTGGGTCTACGTTCACGAGTGTCAAGCGGCAGCCAAACCTGTTGGCCAAATGCGGGTGTGTCTCGCGCAGGCTGGCCAGAATCTGGTCGGTCATTTTGTAGACTTCCTCGTTGGTATCAGCATCAAATACCCGCAGGCGGCCCTGTGGCAAATGACAACAAAGCGTTGTTGGCTTGATGAATGAAGGCAAACGACAGAGTTTTTTAAAACTTTGAGCAACGCAGGTCGGCGGTGCCAAAGGCAGTGCATAAACTTACATTGGTTTCGCGTACGTAGAATGTTTGGCGATGGCGTTCGACAAACAGCGGGAGTGTGATGCGCTGTAACAGCAACGGTGCAGGGGAGTCTTTTTATGAGTTTTCGGCGAGGAAAACAAGGCAGGGGCAGGGGCAGGGGCAGGGGCATGGTCGTGAAACGTACGCCTCGATCGAGAGCGTCGCGTTCAGCGATGAACTCGTCGGCTTCCCGTTGCATCATGCCAAATCGCTCTTGCAGCATTTGCGGGGTCAGCTCGGCAAGAACGAGGCCGTCAACTTTTTGCCGGGCAAAAGCATGCCTATTGCCAAAGGCACAGGTGTCAAGACAAGAGTCCGCGGCAATGAGCGGAAACGGTGGGGCATGGGATCCGTTGCCTCATTCAGGGAAAAGAAGGAAATGACATCAAAACAAAGCAGGGGATCCAAGGCAACAAACTTGTATTGATCAAAATGGATGGTCTCCAACCAAGCGCAAACGTCGGCGATGCGCATGGGTTGGCCCACGTTGGCCTCGCCCTCCCGGGGGATGACAGCTGCGTTGCGGCTGTCCAAGAGCTGAATGCTCAGGTCTCGTGCGCTTTCCCTGTTGGCCAAAAAGAGAGAAAGGTTGAGTGGGCGAGGTATTGTGCCGTCAAGAGAGAATGGGGGTGTGCCATTGCTGCGGCGAACAAGCAAAAAAGCGCGATGAAGGCGACCAAGCACGCAACGCACTGGTAGGCCGCAATGAGAGCAGAGAGGGTGGGGAAGACATTCAAGCTTCCCGAGATTCGAATGTCATTGTCGGTGAGTGCCAACGGGTACGAGTTGACGTTGCCATCATGGCTATTATCAGGAGCAATGGGATAGGGCATCAAGTTGAACGACGGTCAGCACGTGATGGCGTCAAAGTTGAAGGAGGGGGTGGCTGCTGGCCATGACAATGGACGGCACGACTCACTTGACCAACAAAACAACTTCCTGCTTGGTGTACTGGACAGCGAAGCCTCCATCAGCGTTGGGAACCAGCTCAATGACCTAGTGCGGTGCATGAAGAGGTGAGGTGGGATAAAAGAGGGCATGGGCCTGCCATGTGTGTGTGGGCAGCGCAGATGGCGTACTTCATCTGTGTTGCTGGTAGGATGGAACCAATCCGCTTGCCACGCGGCGTTGTCAATGACGTTCTATCAAGATGCAAACGTGAGAGGTCGTGCAGGAGCGGGGGCCATCGGCGCCGGTCAAGGCTGACTCAATTGCATTGCATGTGGTTATTGTGTGAAGCGGAGGGTGAACGTACGTTCATTTGGGGAGAGTCTTGGTGGATGGCTTCGTCGAAGAAGCCCGAGCTCTGCTTTTGGCGCAGGTAATTGCGTACGTCCGTGGCCATGGGGTCGTTGCTTTGGGCGCGAGCAGAGTTGGAACGGCCCTGCTGAGCAACAAACTGATGAATCTTCTCCTGCATTGATGGGACGGCGGGTGTGTGAAGTTGGATGAGGGAACAACGCCCAATGCATGCAACTGCTACGGGCGAGGTCAAGGGCTGGGCAAAGCTTACCACGGGACCAGCGGCACTTTGAGAGCTGGTGGTGAAGGCAGCGCGATTCTCTTGTGGTTTGGGCGTGACAAGGGTTATGTTGGGATCGTCGTCGCGAGCCGGCCGCGGGGCGGCCATGTTCGAGGCGCTGCTGTTTCGGAACGCGGGTGCGAAAGCAAGGGTGGAGGCGCCACAAAAAACAGAAGACTGGCGGACACCCTCAAAGCTGAGGGCGAGAAATGGCAGGGGGTAGATGCGATGAGCGATCGAAGCGCAACGGGTCCGTATGACGACAGACTCTTGCGCCTAGACAAGAGCAGCTACCGGGGTTGGAGCTCTCGACCGGCGACAAAGGACGAACCTCGAGTTTGAGGGGACGCAAATGGCGCAAAAAGGCCCGGCCGAGCTGCAGTTGAGCTACAACGAGGCAACGTTGTCCAGATGAGAGGTGGAGGAGGAGGGCGAGGCGTTGGGCTGGCGCAGGGAGTTTTAGTGGTGGGGCCAGGGGGTGGGCTGGTACGGCGGCTGTAGCTTGTCGTTGTCCTGACAATGGCGTTGCCTGTGTCAACGACGTCGATGCCAGGCAACGCCAGCCTTCCGAGCAGAGTCACGTACTTGAGAGACGAAAAAGACAATGAACTGAAAGTGAATCCAGCTCAGTTGCAAACACCAAGTAATAGCAAAAGGCGACCAAGCCAGTGGCTCATGGCGCCTTAATCAAGGAGACGCTCAATTTGAGATACAGGTTGCAGGGCAGCCGTGTCGGGGCATCGGCAACCCCCGCCTGCCATCCCATGCATACATGCACGCAATCAGTCGCGGTGACAGAAAATGATGACAATGATTGTCATCATGCCATGATCTCTCAAATCTCACTTCCTTCGCCTACAGACCCTTCTTGCAAGTCTGACAATTGTGTGTGTGTTAGTTGTTGTGTTGTTGTGGGAACTTGGAGGGTGTTGTGTGTGTTGCATGGCCTTTACACTTGTTGTTGTGACTTTTGTGTGTGTGTGTGTGTGTGTGTGTTTGATCTCTCTCACGAAAAGCATGACAAACTTGCAGGGCCTCCCCTTCTCTGCTAATTCACCTTGCGAGTGGGTGTATCTCTGGCGGTAGTAAGCAGAGGTGTTGTATTTTCTCGACCGCCTGATCACCACAGCCTCGCCCCTCTGCCTTTGCGCCTCAGCTCCAGCTTCTCTCTCTCTGTCTGTCTCTCTCTCTCTCGCTCTCTTCCCTCTCTCTCTCTCCGGCACGATGGCCAGCAAGCGCGGTGTCAACGTCCTGAGCAAGGCCGTCTACATTGTGGCAGCCAAGCGTACGCCCTGCGGTGCGTTTGGTGGTTCCTTCAAGGATCTGACCGCGACCCAGCTTGCGACCGTCGCCACCAAGGATGCGCTGGCCAGTGGCAACGTCGACCCCTCTCTCATTGACACGATCCACGTTGGCAACGTATGTGAATCACTCGACGTTGAATGGCAGTGTGCCCCGCTCGTTTCCTGCCAGGGTGTTTCGCCGGTCCATGGTCGTCCCATGGTCGGCGCATCCGAGGCTCTCTGCCAATTCTTGACTTCTTTCTGTTGAGCTGAAACGGGGAAAGGTGCTGTGGCGCTGTTGAATGGCGCTGCCACGCACACGCATGCACGTGCTGACCACCACTCTTGCTTGTTTTTCGCTCTGCCTGATTTTTGGCTCGTTTGGTGCCTTGACCGATGCTCAGGTTCAGCAGACCTCGACCGATGCCTCGTACATGGCGCGCCACATTGGTCTGCACGCTGGCTGCAACATCGAGACCCCGGCCCTGACCCTCAACCGCCTCTGCGGCAGTGGTTTTGAAGCCGTCGCTCAAGCCGCTCGGTACGACGGTCATGTGATGATGATGAGCATCAACAAATGTTTTTGTTGATGTTTTTTGTATCTGGCTTTGGCCACCGCCGTGCGTGTGTGGGTGTGGGTGTGCATGTGCGTGTGTGGGCAACCTGGCTCACCTCTATCCTTGTCATTCTCTAGTGACATTGTGCTTGGCGAGGCCGGCGTCAGCTTGGCTGGTGAGTCCTGCTCCGCTAGGCTTTCCACACCTCCTTCCCATCCCACCTGCCCTATTTTCTCTTCCTCACGCACACCATCGGTTCCATTAGGTGGTGCCGAGAACATGAGCCAGGCCCCCTATGCCGTGCGCAACATCCGCTTTGGTACCAAGCTGGTTCGTTCTCGTGCCGGTCGATGCTCCAGCTCGCAGCTTGCATGTCGTGTGTTTTTTTTTTTTTCTTTCTTTTTTTCCTCCCTTAAATGATGCTCACACTTTGGTTTTGACGCGTGCACAATGACAGGGCACCAGTCCTCAAATGGAGGATACGCTCTGGGCTGGTCTGACGGACCAATACTGCAACACCCCCATGGGCGTGACTGCGGAGAACTTGGCCGAGGATTACGCCATCACTCGTGACGACTGTGATGCCTTTGCTCTGCGTAGCCAGCAGCTCTGGGGCAAGGCCCACGAGGCCGGCATCTTCTCTCGTGAGATGGCCCCCGTGGAAGTTCAGAAGCGCCGCAAGACGGTTGTCGTTGATACGGACGAGCACCCCCGCCCGGAGACTCGCCTCGAGGACCTGGCCAAGCTGCCCACCGTCTTCAAGAAGTCGGGTGTCGTCACGGCTGGCGGCAGCTCGGGCATTTGCGATGGTGGTGCTGCCCTCATCCTCGCCGATGAGGACTCGGTCAAGGCGCACGGCCTCACACCCCTGGCTCGCGTTGTCGGCTACTCGACGGCTGGCGTGCCCCCCACGGTATGCCTGATGCTTTCCCATTGCGCTTGCCACTAACCACTTGCATCTCGCCGGGCGGGAATGGATCCGATTCTCGGCAACGCTCATGCCGTCCCTCTGCCTTGTGTTCTGATCTTCTTCTTCGTCTTGGCCTTGTTTGCAGCACATGGGTATCGGCCCTGTTCCGGCCACCGAGAAGCTCCTTGCGGCCGCGGGTCGTACCATTGCTGACGTTGACCAGGTGGAAATCAATGAGGCCTTTGGCGCTCAGTGCTTGGCTGTGGCCAAGGCCCTCAACATTGATCACAGCAAGTTGAACATTCACGGTGGTGCCATCGCCATTGGCCATCCCCTGGGCATGTCTGGTGCTCGCATCCTGACCCACCTTGCCCACTGCCTCGCCAACGACGACAACACCAAGCTGGCTCTTGGCACTGCTTGCATCGGTGGCGGCCAGGTGCGTTTGAGCGTTGATTCGACTTGTGGAAGCCCCGGGCACGTGCGTTGGCGATCCCATAGCCTCATGTCTCCTCACATTCTCCCAATTTGCGCGCTGATTGGCATCGCAGGGTATTGCCGTGCTCCTGGAGAAGGCATAAACTCGGCTCGTCCATCCTGCACCCCTTTACTTTTGCTTTTGCGTGCCCGGGCTGGTTTCTTCCCCTCCCAGAACGTTTTTTTCATTTGATCTGTGGCA
The DNA here is from genome assembly GCF_000002865.3 of Monosiga brevicollis MX1. Lineage (NCBI taxonomy): Eukaryota > Choanoflagellata > Craspedida > Salpingoecidae > Monosiga > Monosiga brevicollis. The sequence goes on from NW_001865059.1 coordinate 226,458, forward strand.
TTCCAAAATTGAAGCTCCAAAGCTGGACCCGCATCACCAGCATAGTAGCCCAATCCACACCGCCAACACGGGATATCATCAATCCCCCATTCCCGTTCTGCTCTTGTTGGCGTACGCGGGCTTGACAAGAAAGCACGCACATCGGTTCTTCATGGCCACGCGAGGATCACTGCCAGAAAACAACTCGGAGCAAATCCACCCCATGAGTCAAGACGGAAGCAAGTCCATCTACACCCGGCTCAGCGCAACCAAAGCCATGACCGCGTCCAACATCACGTGCCTGATACACACACACACACACACACACACGGAAATGTCAGACACACCATGCGTCGCTACCAAGTGTAACTTGAATGGGCTTGCCGCTGCAAATGTTTGATGGCGACGGGCGGCGACGATGACCGGCGGCGGCGAGCGGCGAGCGGCGATGGTCGGAGTAATGGGCAGGGCGGGGTGAATGGTAGCTGGAATAAAGATCGAGGGGTGGAGGCTCGAATAGGGTATCGGTGAGGCTTGAATGGATGGACGAGATCAAGCTGCTCAAAGTCAAGCTGATCGTGTGACACGTTGGTCTTTTGCACATGCACTCGGCTTGGACTTTTGGCTTAAGCCCTCTTTCTCCACTTCTCTACAGCTTTTGCTAATTTGATCCTCATCTCTGTTTTTACCTTTGTTTCAACTTGAGATAAAGTGAACGAATATCGACAGCCTCTGGCTCTGAGTCAGTGCTTGTGTGCCTCTCTCGTTCAATTTTTCTGTGCGCGTAAGTGTGTGTGTGCGTGTGTGTGTTCGCGTGCAATTCGGCAGCCGGTGGCGCGCATGTGGCAAAGTGCAACCGGTGTTGCAAGGCGTAAGGATGGACATGAAGATGGAGGGCATCATCAGCGCCCGGAGAGGAAAGATGTTGTGGCGGGAGCCCTGGCCTTTGAGACGAGAAGATGCAAGGGATGGGCACACACAGTGACTGGCTGGTCCATGCAGTCCTGCAGAGCGCTACACCGCTCGCTCTGCTCGTCGGCGTTCAAATGTCCTCCCGCTGGCGAGGATGACATGATTCCTTCTGCATGCATGCGTGTGGAAAGGCCCCTTCTTTGTTGTGGTGCTGGTGGCGGTGTCCGGTGTTCCTCCTCTTTCAATGCGTCTGCCACTGCACAGCCACGCTCATTCTCAACGATTCGGTCTTAATGGCTCCGTGTGCCACGTCGCGATAGATCTCCGTCACAACGCCGCCAGCCCCGTCTCTTGTAGACAAGACAATCTAGATTTCGGCCTAATAGCTACGGCCGGCTTGTCTGCCGCCCTCTTAGTGGCCTCTAAGCTTCTTCTGCTTGCTCTGGTTGTTGCAAGTGAGTGCTCTCATCTCGACCTCATCCCGGTCTTGCCGGCACAGTTGTTGGTCGGTGCCCCTTGGATCGCTCGTGTTTATGGCTCCTGGGGCCCGCCTCTGTCCGACAGAGGGGGTCTGGGATTCGAGGATCTTGCGTGCCGGCTTCTGAGTTTGGCTGACACCCAACAAGACAGCCTCTACACCATGCTGTGCACTCACGCCCGCTCCTCTCCGTGCAGCTGTTGCAGACTTTTGAGGCGCTCAGGTGCTTCCTTGTTCTCCCGGTACCAGGGCCATGTCCAAGCGCAACAGTCTTTTCCGACGTGCGGAGAAGACCAAGAGTGTACGTGGCACATGCACCTGCACCTGCGCCTGCGAGCTCGGGCACGCCCCGCCCGCTCGTTGACAATGCACCCTGAACCTTTTGACTCACGTGTCTTTCCTCAACTACCACTTGTGTAGCATTATCCCCAGCGTGAGGTGACCGTCTCCCGGAACAGCCAAGGCATTTTTGGCTTTGAAGTGCGCGGTACGGATGAGCTCGCCCCGCGATCCACTGGCGTACCAAACCAGAGCGACCCGCACATGCTTTCTTGCTTAGCATCTTTGCGCGTGCTGACGGCCGTTGGCCTGCTAGGCGGTGTTGAGAATGATGTCATCTCCCATGTCCACATCCCGAGCAAGTCCAAGATCAACTGCACATCCGGCTCACTGAAGGATGGCGACCTCATCTTCGTGGCCAACGGCAAGAACATTATCGGCGAAACACATGAAATGGTCACCGATCTCATTCGCGTATGTTGCAACTCAGCGCCCGCAAGACTGCAAACCCAAGTGCTCGTCCATCATGATGTTGCAAGCTCATCGCAACTTGGCCAATCGCGCCCTTGTGCTCCATCTTAGAATGCCGGCCCCCAGCTGCGTCTGGTCGTCTCCTCGCCAAAGGATTCAGACTCGGCCAAGTTCAGTCACCTGGTGACCTTGAGCAGTAACATTGATCCGCAAACGGCCAAGTTGCAGGTATGCCACCCCCCTTTTAAGCATATCAGCTTTGCTCTTGTTGTTCGTCCACCAGATAATTTTTTTCTTTTTTTTCTGTTTTTTTTTTTTTTTTTCTTTTTTCTTTTTCGCGAGCTGGATATTGCTGGCACAAGTTATTTCACGTTGTGCGGATCTTGCACTTGTATTAGGCCGAGGTTAAGCAAAAGCTGTATGACATGTCGGCGCGCTTCACAACGCGGCCCATGCACCCTTCAGAGATGCAGGGGCGAGAGTTCAACTTTGTGAGTGATCAAGAGTTTGATCAGCTTCGCTCTGCCAACCGCTTCATCGAGTGCAGCAAGGCCGATGATGGCTTTTGGTACGGGACGGTCAAGCCCAACAAGGACCTTGCCAGCCGTGACAATCGCGAATCGCGACGAGCTGTTCTGGAAGGCCGTGTGCACGCTGATTCTACAAAGAAGTCTGCGCCAGGCGCTGCAGCCAACGGTGTCGCGGGCACAACCCCAAGCAATGGCGCAAACGCATCTCGCGAGACACCACGCATCGCCGTTGACGAGCCTGACACGTCAGTCGTTTCAGATGCCAACGCTCAAATCCAAACAGTGGTGCTGGCACGGCGCGATGGCCGACTGGGCTTCTCTTTCAAGGGAGGCATTGAATTTGGCGTGTTGCTTAGCGTGCGTGAAGTTGAGCACGTGGACATTATCTCCACTACCAACCGCGGGCTCAAACCCGGCGACTGCATCTTGGCAGTCAACGGCGTATCCGTGGCCGGCTGCACGGTGGAAGAGGCGGAGGCCATGATCACCAAGTTGGCTGATCCCGTCGAGCTGACCACCACCTGCTTCCCGCCCATTCAGCGCCAGGACAACCGCCCAGGCTATGTCAAGCTGAGCGAATTTCTGCACGAGAGCGCGGCTGACACGGAGGATCTGCGCCAGGCCAAGATTGACGTCAAGCGTGACATTTACGGCCTGACCGTTCCTTATACCACCCGTGCTCCGCGCGAGGGCGAACAAAATGGCAAGCACTACCACTTCATCTCCCGCGATACTTTTGATGAGATGCGCAATGCCGACAAGTTTCTCGAGTGGGGCGAGAAGGACGGTGTACTTTACGGCACCCCCAAGCGCAACCGCGAGGTCAAGGCCAGCAACTTTCGCCGCTCTGCCTCCTTTGCACACGTGCGCGGGAAGAAGATTTTCCGTCCCAACTTTGTCACCATCAATCGCAAGGCCGGCGAGGTGAGCGTGCTGGTTGACTTCCCATTCCCGCCCCCTGCGCGCATCTAAATGTGACCACGCGTAGTCTGACAGGGTTGTTGCCTTGAACCAATTCTTCTTGTTTTGCAGGCCATTGGCTTTGATCTCCTCTCACCAGACGGCCGAACTTTTATCAAATCTGTGCAACCCAACAGTCCAGCATACCAGGCCAAGCTTCGGGCAGGCATGCAGGTATGCAAGGCTCGCCGTGTTGGCCGTGTGCCGGGAAACGATGCTGGCTCTGCATGATCTCGCAGCACAAAAAGTACCGTCCCCTCAATTGCCTTTGCCTTTTGCATTTCTGATAGATCATCAGCGTCAACGGCTCAGACGTGACGGAATCCAGCTTTGAGGACATTACCAAAATGATTTCCAGCAGCGGTGACCGCTTGACGGTAAGCGCTTTGACGTGATGTTGTCGCATATTTATCGATGTCCAGGATTTATCAATGACCCTGGCTGATGCGTGGGCATGCGTCCTTAGTTGTCAGTCAAGTACGATCCCAATGGCTATGATGAGGTCTTGGCACTGGTGTCAAGCGCTACCCAGAACCCTGCGACGGAAGGCACCACTGGCAAGAGCAAGAGCGTGTGGAAAACATATGCGTTGTATGGCAGTGCAATGGCGGCAGCTGTGGCGGGGGTCGTGTACATGTATGTGACCAACCATGAGCTGTTTGGCCAATCTCAAGACGACACGGCCGTCTCCACCCCTTTGCCGGCTCCCACTCCCATTGCCTAAAGCCGCAGTCTGAGCATCATGAAACGGCGGCAGCTAGAACAAGCCGACTCTTTAGCTTTTGATCCTTTTCCCCTTGCCTCCTCCCCGCATGATCCCTCTTGCTGATAGGAAGCCTATTATTGTCTTCCTCGCGGCCACTGGCTGTGGCTCCCGAATGTAGAGCGTGCTGTCACCTTTCTCTCTTATTCTCCTTGTTATTGTCCTGTGTGCATCTTTGCGACGTGCGTTCAAACCTCTATTTTCTCCAGTTGAATGGGCAATTAGCTACCCGCCCCGTGTTCTTCACCAGATCTACCCACCCCCCCCCCCCGCCCCCCAAAGAAAGGAAACAGGAAACCCCTGAATGATCGATCACACACACACTCTCACTCACTCACTCTCACTCACTCACTCACTCACTCACTCACTCACTCTCACCCTTCCACGGAGAGAGAGGCACTCAGAACGAGAGACATCGAAAAAAATTTTTTTTTTATTGTGTGTGTGATTTGTGATTTCGTCTCTCACATTTCCTCTCTCTCTCTTTTTTTTTTTTTTTTTTCTCTTTTTTTTTCCATTGGCAGCGGCATTTTAATTTTTGTTGCAAGCGCGTCTTCGGGGGCTGTATTGGCCACTGGGGAACCGAGGCAAGGTGTAATTGACCTTGTTGTCACAGTTTGTCGGGACGACGTCACGGCGTAAGGTGCGCTACGCGTGGGGCTGATACTTTGCTTGAAACGACGAGCAACAAACACGCGAGCACCTTGCGCGTCTACAGCCCCGCGGCCATGGCAGACGAATCAGTATGGCTCTTCACGGATGAAGAGGTGCAACAAACGGCTTCAGTGCGAAATGGCATCTCGTGGCCCGGTTCGTATTGCAGCGGGTTGCTGGCTGCTCTCCTTGGTTGCTGGCTGCTCACCTTGACAAAGTGTTCACCTCTCGAGTGCAAAGCCGTGGGTCATCGGTCCGGTAACCATCTGCCTCTTCCTGTTACGCTTCCTCCGTAGAGGAAAAGGTGCTACGCTGGAAATGCGTGGCGCACATCTATCAGCTCGCTGGCTTGTTCAGAATGTGAGCCCATTGTCCCCGATGACTTGAGCGTGTGTCCTGATCAAGCCGTGAGCTCTCTTCAAATGCTCACTTGCTATTGATGGATGACATCTCGTTTCAACAGACCGGGTCTCTGCGCTGCACGAGCTGCCATTATTCTTCATCGTGCTCTCATGGCACAGTCTTTGACTCAGTTTCCCATCGCGGTACGCGCTCCGACTCGAGATGCCCACCACTGTTCATACTTGTATGCGCTCACGGTTTGGTACTTCTTATTTTTTTTTTAAACCTGTGAATGAAAATCCCCCCCCTGCACTTGGATGATCGTTGGGTCATTGGCTGGGCAACGATGACTTGCTCAGCACTCTGCTGTAGCAGCGTTGTCGCTTGCGTTCAAGTCTCACCACTTCCCGACGGGCCCGATTCAACTACACCACGGGTTTCCTTTTACCCGCGTCGCCGCCGCTTCCAAGGTGTGCCTCGAGCGAGCCAGGCGCAACTTAAAACACGTTGGAAAGAGAATTCATTGATAGGGCCTACGCTCGTTTTCCAACTCACGCCCGCCTGCATTTGGGTTTCCTCTGCCAGCTCATTACCGAAGGTCGCAACTCAGAGCTACCCAAGGATGTGTTTCGCCTCAACAAACTCGGGGCAGAAGACGAGTTCCTCTGTGCATGCATGGTCTGCGAGCGCGTCTTTGCCGCCTCGGTCATGTTTGAGTTTGAGATCATGCCGCCACAAACGCTCTTCGCCTTTCTCTACACCAAAGGTAGCTCCTTTGCCATTTCCATGTCGATGTCCACGCGGTCCCCTCGGCACTGTGTCATGCCTCAACCGATGCTCGTACGAACAAGCCTTTGTTAATGATATTTTTACTCTTCTTTCTCGTTTGGCATCAGACATCGAGGGGCGCAAGGGCATCATGTATCGGTGTTGGCGCACGTGCAACACCAGGTTTGTCGGCCGTGCCTGCTTTGACGCAGGAGAGGTTGCTTGACCCGCGCTCATGTGGACCCATTCCATCGTGCTAGCATGGCCCTGACCATGTGCCTAAACTATGGACCGCGTCTGCATGCGGCCGCGATTTTAAAAATAACGCTAGATCACGTATGTATTCTCGACGCTCCATGCTTTTGCCTTGGACTCGCCTGTTCCAATCCTCATGATTCGCGTTCTGTGTAGCATTCCGACTACAAGGCAATGGTCATCCCGGGCGATTTGACAGAGGCACAATTTTTCGAGCGCTTCTTCATTCCCGATGACGGCGCCGACACGGGTTGGTACTCTTGCGGGTGGAGTGCATGCTTATACTATTTTCTCATACTATTGTCTCTGTTCACCCAATTCAACTCACGCGTTGGGTTTTGCGCATGGGCCCAGACGAGGCCATTCAAGCGTGTCTGGCCAGTCAGATTCGCGAGGATGTCTCACACAGCACACCACTAGCCGTGGTGACGGCTGTAGCACAGCGAATTCGCGCGCAGATTGACCAATATAGCTCCATTAGCAAGGTCGGTTTTGGTCTTTTGTCGTGCTGTCCGGTTTTGCTTCCAATGACCACAACACGACTCATCTACGATCTCGCGTGCACCGGGCATCAAATCTTGGCCGTTGGGGTTGGTGTGGCAGGGTTCGGAGCATTTTGTGACAGGCTACTAGTCGCGCAGGGATCTTTTGCGTCAACAAGCGGCGGGGTGCAGACAGGGTGCACGAGGTTCCAGGAAGGACCGGCGTCACGTGCTGCTCTGGCTGTTGTATTGGTGGTTGCTCGAGTTGCTAATTGAATCATAGTTGACAGTGGTAGTGGATTCGATTTCAGTTGGAGCCTCTTGCTTGCTTTTGTAGCCTGGCTACCTTTGCTTCCCCAGGAGGCGGTTAATATTGAGCTTGGCTACCTTGGGCACTCGGCGAATGGTGAGCGAAACTCGCGTCTCGCGGACGCGCTGCTCACCCGGCACAAAGGGCTGTTGAAGCTGCGATGCGTTGATAATGCTGGCGTCGAGCGTGTCTGTGGTGAGCTCTTCAATGCAATGCAAGTGCTGGTAAAGCAGCCCGTGCACCAGAACGAGGCTGTTGGGTTCCAGCAGTAGCCCAAAAGGCTCGAACGGTGTCTGGGCCGGGCACAAAGGGTCAACAGGATCGGGCGGAGCCCCATCATCGTCAGCTCCTGCTTCGGTTGCGGGCCGGGGATGTTGGGTTTTGGGGGAGAAGCGCAGCACGGTGTGACCGCCCAGCGACACGGTGGCGATTATAGGGTGGTAAAGGGGTCCGTCCTCGTGGGGCATAATGCCCTGGCCCGGCTCGTACTCGTTGATCAGGACGTGATTTGCTGGCTGTGCTCCGAAAAGGTATGGCTCTGTCTGACTCTCCTCAGTGACGCGCACCGAGACTGCGCTCACTCGAGCAACGATGTCTTGGAGCCAACTTGGGAGCGGCTCTGGTATCATGCCTGCACCAATACCGATGAGGATGCATGGGTGATTGCGGGGCGAGAACGTAGCGAGTGGGCCGGGGGGCTCCGGCATGCCAAGCACAACGGCAGGGCCTATGTACCTTTAGGGCTGGGATGACCACCCCAAATCTGGAGACGACGATGTGCCAAGGTTGTCCATTTGGGCTTGGGTGCTGCATAAACGGCCTGCCGGAGCCGAGGTGAGCACGAGCTTGAACGACCAGTGAAATCAAGCACAGACACCAACCTCTAGCAAGCGTCGCCCCTCTGAATCAGACACAAAGCCAGGAAAATAGTGATAAGACTCTTGTACTTCATGACCACGACTGGCCCTGGCCCTGGCCCCAGCTCTGGTTGCCAGTGTCCCTGTCGCCGTCGACATTATTGCTGCATCTGAATCTGCCACCATACAAGCAACAGCACACAAGGAAAAAAAATAAGAGAGAGAGTGAGAGAGAGAGATAGGTACTGTACAGAGAAAATTAATTTTTTTATGTGTGTGCGTGTGTGTGTGGGGGAGCTGATCTGATCTGAGCTGATCTGAGCTGATCTGAGCTGATCTGAGCTGAGCTGATGGATGTAGTACATGTACTATCAATCAATAATCAATTCAAGGGCTGGTGTGGTAGACGCTCAGGCATATCCGAGTAGAGACACAGATGGGGGTGCCACATGTCCACAAGAACATAGATTCAGGAGCCAAGATTCATTCACAATTATCCTCTCCCGCCCGCACAAGGGGAGGAGAGGGGCAATCAGCAGCAGTTTATGGGGATAAGATGATAAAGAGCTCACAGGATATACAACAGGGGTAGGACAAGGCAAAACGGACGTGGGGTATTAATGGGAACGACAAAGGAGGCATCACCAGGAAAGCACTCGCTTTCCAACCATTCCAAGGCAGCGCAGTGCCACCGCCAAAGAAAGCCAGAAACGCCAATGAGCATGGTTGTTGAGTTGACAGCACCTTTTCCACACTACCAAGACACAAGCGGCCGAGGTAGGTCGGTTTGGCCGGCAATCATGTAGAACGCGACCAGGGCAGAGAGATTCGGTTGGTAGGCCGTCGACTTTTTCAGGTGCAGACCCAACGTTGAGTCGTGAACTTGAACGTGGAAATGCTTGCCGTTGGCGACCATGGTCAGAGTCGCAAAATTATCGTTGCTCTTGCGCACGATGAAAGCGCCCTCCTTGTGGGGCAAACGCGCCAAAGCTTCCTCGCGGCTCAAATTGAGGCAGCACCAATTGGAGGTCGCGGCACGTTGGTCCAAGCGGTTGCCCACGCTTTCACCGGCCAAGTGGCGATGATGGGAGCGACGTCGGCTGGCAGAGCGAGCGGCTGCCGGAACGGCGGCATTGGGGTCCAGTAGGGCACGAGACGAGCCCTTGCGGAGCATGGGTGGCACGGCACCGCTACGCGGCGGTCCATGCGGTGGCACGCGAGTAGAGCTTCGCTGCGAGGCTGAATGCTGCATGGAGCGGCGGCTTGGCCCTCGACGCATCATGCTTTCCTGCTGGCTGACTAGGCCTGGATGCAACGGATGCTTGAGCTCGCGACGCGGTGCCTCAAAGAACTCAATCAGGTTTTGCAGCGATTGGAAGGTGTGATGGGGGGCGTTGTTCAGGAAAAACACCTTCTGATCATCGCCAACCATGCGAACGAGCTCATGATGAACCTGGCCTCGGAACATGTAGCTGAGTACGTAGCAATCAGTGCGCGATTCGCTGCTGCGAACGACAAAGGCGCCATCGGGCTTGCCCGCAATGACTTGGAGAGCCGCCGCCTTGGGCATGTTGGTTTGCAACCATGCCGGCTTCTCCGTCAGGGTTGATGGATCTTGAAGGCCTCGGAATGAGGCGTTGGCCCGGGCTTGATCGCCTTGGCGTGGCAGACGCAGCCGTGCTTCCAAATGTTGGAGATCATGGCCTTCGCTCGAGCCGTAAAACTCAATCAGCTCCCGCAAAGTAGGACGCGCAAAGTTGCGCAGCTCAGTCAGGCAGTAGCCCCCGTTGTCTGGTAGACGCTCAATCTCGTGATGGTGCAGAGCACCATTCAGGACGTAGGTCACGATGTGGCGCCCGGGCTCGTCCATATTGTCACGAACCACAAAGCTACCGGTGGGCTCAAATTCAATGAGCGCCACTGCTTCGGCGCGCGACATTTCGGGCTTGTACCACGGAGGCGTGGCCTCACTCGGCGGTGACTCTGGACTTTTGCCCCCGCTTCGCCTCTCGTCCTCCTCATTCTTGTCCGCACTTGCCTCGGCCTGGGCCAAGGCTGCAGCTTCCTCGGCGGCCGCACGTTCCGCTTCGGCAGCTGCAACGGCTTGTCCATCGCGCAAAGTCTTGAGCGCCTTGAGATCCATGTATGGGCCTTGGTGACCCTTTTGAGGCTTGCTGGGTAGCACGGCCTCAGCCTTGTGCTGCAGTTCGGCGTTGAAATCGGCTCCCTCGCCGTTGAGGAAGGCTTGGAAAATCTGGTGGTGGAACACGCACAGCCATGGTGGTCAGAGATGAGAGAGCGTAGACATAGCGGCTCGGACAGCGTGCCTGAATGGGTGGGAACGCGATAGTGGGTCAAAAATACTCACCTCTTCCTGCTCCTGCGAGAGTGACAGGAGCTCGGGCGGGTCCGAGTTGGAAGAGCAATAATGGCGAACCAGCTCGCTGACATAGTGAAAGCGTGGCACAAGCGTGGTGGCCACGTCTTGAAGCTGTAGCCAGGCCCCTGCCTCGTCGTGTTCGATACTCGCGTGCGCGGGCTGACCCGAGGGTGCCACATAGGTGAGCAGGAGATGGTTTTCCGACTTTTGGTCATCGTACACGACAAAAGCACCCTCAGCGCAGCCTTGCAGCTTGTTGGTGGCCCGTTCCGGGCGCTCGATATTTTCGCTATAGTAGTAGCCGGCATGGAAGGAGAGATCATCCAAGCGACAGTAGATGCCACGAGCAAAAAGCGATTCTTTGAGCGTCCCGGCAATGTTTTCTTCGGAAAAGGTCACGTGGTGGTTGGAGCTTAGGCGCGAGCCATCGTTCAGGATACCTCGAAGAGCCATGGTGGGTGGGGCCACGATGACCTGGATATCCTGATTGCGCTTGCTCTTGCGCTTGCTCTTGTTCAAAAAGCTAACTGGGGTCGTCATGGGAGCGTATCCATCGTGAATCTCATCGTTCTTGCTCTTGTCCTCTTCGTCTTCATCGGTGACAATCACGACAGCCCCTCGGGTTGGGCCGGTGGGAGCGGCGGTGACAGGCGCTGGAGGCGGAACTTCTTCTCCGTCCATGGGCCGCGAACAGGCAGAGCACATGTTCTGTTTGGCGCTTTGCTTTGCGTTGCAGTGTGGGCAGTGACGCACGCCCCGCATGCTGGGCGATACGCCCGCTGAAGCAACAAGACCATCGTTGGTGCCTGAAGACACGCCACGCGACGGCTTGGAGCGGCGGGAGGGCACAACGGGGCCGCTCATGGCCACTTGGGCCCCCGTGGTGGCGCTGAGATTGATGAGATTGCCGCTCTCATCTGCGCGGGTCAGAAGTGCAGAGACATCCTCTTCAGCGTTGGGCAGGTTGTGCTCTGTCGACAAGAGATTGGCCGGGGCTTCATTTTCGGTCGGGGCCAAAACAGCTGGATCCAAGGGACAGGAGAGGTGCGGGCCATCACTTTGAACATCGTAGTGCTGACTGAATCGAAGAACAAGCTCGGAGAGACAGGAAAGGGGCTCTTCCGATTTGCCCAGTACCAAACCTTGGGCCGTGTTGTGAATGAGCGCGTGGTGGGTTTCGTTTTGATGCCGATAAGCCAAGGCGAAGGAGCCGGCCGTGGCTGGCGAGTCGCGAATGATAAAGGCGCCATCGGGCTGATGCTGCAGCGTCTTCATAACGGCAGTGTTGGTCATCTTGGCAAGGTACCAGGGCGCACTCCAGGCTTCTTCGTCGATGGTCGGATTGAGCAGATCCTGGTTTACGTTGGAGAGCAAGTCGTCCGCTGAATCACCTCGCGAGACTTTTTTCTACAGGCGACCAAGTATACATGAGCGTGCGTGCGGGCTCTACTGGGCGGGCGGAAAGGGCAAAGAATGGGCTCCCGAGTCTGACCTTGTCGCCAAAGTGATCAAATTCAAACGACTTGGTCCAAGCAGCCGAGTTGCCGGCAAGCATAGTGGCGGTCATGCCGGCGGCATCCACTATGAGGTCGAGAAACAAGAGGTGGGGTTGTAAGATGTGGCAGGGCGCGGAGGATGGTGGTCAGGGTGGGGCACTGTCGGAGCTTGGTACACCATGGTTCTTACCCTTTGCAAAGGCTGGTCCGGCGTTGCCCGAGGGCCGACGCTGGCTCTTGTTGGATTTGAACATGGTACCGATACCGGACATTTACGGGTGTCTCGAATCGCGCGGCTTGAGAAAGTGTGGCCCAAGCGCAACGGCCAAGCCGCTCAGGCCAACAACAACTGGGGGCTGACTGATTTGGGAGATGAAGTCAGGGGTCAATGGAGGTGGCGACGGCTGGACTGCCGTTCTTCTGGTTCCACAAGCTGTTGTTGGCAGAACGAAGAAAGGGCGACGCCGGCACTGCCACTGCCTCGTGTGAATAGCGCAGGATGTTTGATTACACTTTGGTGTCGGTCAGGGTCCAAGGACATCTGATTCAGCAGTGCAGGACGGCTCTGTAGAAGCCAAATGCTCGGTGGGACTCACAGCCTGCCGTGGTATGCAGGTCTGAGAGGGGAGGGGGTACACGGCTTCCGAGGTAACCGAAGCGAGGGCACGAGGAGCAAAGGGCAAAGCTTTTGGGCACGACCTGCCCGAGATCCACAAACAGAGGGAGGCAGGAAACTATCAGGTGGGCTTGTGCTACGACAACTGAAGTATCGATGTGGGGGCGGAGGTGGTTGCACGCACGCGCTGTGTCGATCTCAATTAACCAAGGCTTCTTCCAAGGCAGACAGAGCAAGCAGCGATCAAGGGCTTTTGGGTGTGCAGGGAAGTGGAGAGGCAGGTGGAGGGAGGTGGGGGCGTTGTACATGTAGTCGCAAGCTGCAAATGGTGTTGGATGTATAGTGTGGAATGTCCAAGAGGCGACGCGAGCCACTCGCGCGGACACGCGAGCGAGCAGGTCATCTAGCCGTGCGCCTTGCAAAGCGCACACTTCAAGGCAGGATAAGAAGGGCACCGGTCAAGGTTTGTGTCCGCGCTTGGTGTGCAACGCGCGGAGGGTATTAAGCGCTGAAAAGGAGCGCTGGCGCGCTCGGCACGATTGAGCGGTCATGATATGGCTCCGCTAGCTCGATACCTCAAATACCAAGCACGGTCTTAAGAGAGAGAGAGACAGACAGAGACACAGTCACAGACAGAGACACAGTCACAGACAGAGACACAGTCACAGACAGAGACAGAGACAGAGACAGAGACAGAGACAGAGACAGAGACAGAGCAAAAGAGTTCAAGCAAGCAAGCAAGCAAATTACGTCTTCTCTATTGGTGGGGTGCAGCCTTGGAAGCCGACATAGGGGTTGAGCAGCTGTTGGGGCATCTTAAGCGCACGACTGGGCAAGAGTCCGATCCCAGTGTTCGGTTGTGTCATTTTTGTCGTGCAGGCCCATTCTCGAGCCTTGGGCTGCCTTTTGCTCTCCGTCTCTCTCGCTTTCTCTCTCCTCTCTCTCTGAAGCAGGTCCCATACGAGATTGACGCCTGCACACACGCACCGAGACACGCACGCAAGCGTCACCGCCGCCATGCTCAAGTCAATTGGTCGCTCCCTGCGAAGCAAGAAAAAGGATCGCCCTGAGCTCAAGATCCCGGCCTCGGCAGAAGTGGATGATGAGCTCGTCATTGAGACCAAGGATCGCTCGCTGACCGGCAAGCACACCGAGCTCGGCTACTCGGGCACTGCCCTCGGAGGATGTGCCTCGGCCTGGACCCGGGGGTTTTCCATGGAGCCCAAGGCTCAGCAACACATCTCCAATGTCGCAAAAGCCAAGCTCCCTCCGAGGGCCAAGAGCACCGACTCTTTGGATTTGGACACAGCGCTCTTTGTACGTCTGAACCCGTGTGCCGTGACCGTGGCTACCTGTGCCCGCAGCGTTCCTGGGGAGGAAAGAGAAGAGGGGCAACCATTTGCATGAGTGAATATCCTGGCCGCCACCCTCATGAACCTCCTCACGCCGTATGATCACACCTTTTTGTCTCGTCTTTATGTTTATAGAACGATGATGATGTCGATGCGGGCGCAGATTCCGACTCTGATTCAGGCCCAGTCTCGCAGCGACGCGAAAGTGCTTTTGTCACCGAAGAAGCCGTCTCTCAAGCACACAACCGCGTGCTGGCTGACATCCGAGCGCGACGGACGGAAGAAGGTCTGCCAGAAGAAGAAGAAGAAGATCAAGGCGAAGCCGCACGGCCCACCATGGACCAGCGCCATGCGCACTCAGCCGTCATGACAGAGCTCAAACTTGCTGCCCCCCGTGACGAGTAGCCCCCGCCATCCCTGGTTGTGCAATGGGCGACTCGACACTGCGCACAGCTGAATAACAGCACATCTGCTCGCGACCCCGAGTCCCGAGCGCGCACCCTGGCATCCCACCACCTGCGACTCCTCCAGCCTGGCCACCCCCGCGCATCTTGTGACTGCCATTGTCTTGTCTTGAGTTTTCTTCATATTCTTCATCTTGTGCCGAAAGGGCGCAGGCTCCGCCTTGTATCAACCGGTCAATCCCAGCGTTGTTTCACTTTACCCCTTAATTAATGCCCTGTTTGATCTCGCTGGCTCGAATGTGCTTCCGCACAAGCACCTTCTCTCCCGCTCGACTGATTCTGTTATCATACACAGTCAATGGGCAACCTCTTCTTCGACTCGTGAAAGACATGGTCATGCGTTGTGTCTCGTGATCAGCTGTTCAAAGTAAATGAATGTTGGATTGATAGGGTGATTTAAAAAAAAAAAAAGGCAAAGCACACACAAGACCCTGGACAAATCGATCAAAGACAACACAGGCGAGGTAGGCGTTGCGCACCACCATGGGTCGCTGCAACGTCCTTTCAAAGTTTTCTTCATCTACACGAGGGAATGGTTGGAGGGTTGCTTGCTAAATCAATCAACCGGAGCGAGAATCGTTTTCAGCAAAAAGGCACAGTCCATGAGATGGCGTTTGTGCGACCATCCCGCCGGGTTCATCCAAAGGAGAAAACGCGTACCTGAGTGCATTGAGGCGCTGCGCATCGCTTATTACATCGTTGCGATTGATCACCGTCAAGGTCACCGATCGCACACCACCAACGTCTTGCCCGGGGTCAGTCAAGAGGCCCTGCGCATTAAGCCACAAACAACGGTCAACAAGCACATCAAGAATCAGACGCTTAAATATCGCAATGACTCATAACTGCAGACTACAGAGGCGCGGCCACAAAGGCTGGCAGACATGTGCGGCCATTCAGGTTGTTACATTTTCAATCAAAACTCACCGTAATGTCCACCACAGACTTCATGGCGCATGGTCTCTTGTTAATCTCCAAGATCATGTCGCCAGCCCTAAGCTGTGCCCGCGCAGCGGGGGAGCCAGGGATCACCATGTCAATCTGCACAGGACGGCCCGCCCCAAGGCTCAGACCCAGTTGATCGCCAACCGCAAGGCTGATCGTGCAGACCCGCGCTGGCGTCCAGCTCGATATGTCGCGGGTATCCATGTGTTCCACGTAGCTGGAGGGGAAAAAGCCAACTTGCCCGTGCAGGTTCATGCCGTTGGCCCAACCGTCGTCGCGCTCAACCAGGAAATACAGCATCTCCCGCTCCGTCAGAGCCAGGTCATCGGGTTGCATCGGGGAGTAGGGATACAGAGCCCGGCACATGGGAAGCAACAAGGCTTCTGGCATAGGCTGTGGTGGTGCCAAAGCTGGGGCGGGAGCTCGGGCCGCAGGTGGCGGCGGAGGCACGGCTGGACGAAGCGACGGCTTGGCTGCCGTCGGTGGGGGCGGGGCTGGCTTGGGTGACTTTGGGGCGACTGCCGGCACTGCAGCCGAGGCTGTCGTCGGCGGGGCTGGAGCTGCCTTGGTGGTGGCAGCAGGCGCTGGCGCCAACGTGGGTGTAGGCTGTGAAGCCAAAGTAGGCATTGGAGCGGGAGGTGGCGCCGCTGCTACGGGCTTCATGGCCTGCTGACGGGCCCGAAGCTGGTCCATCAGTGAGTTGCCGGTAGGTATGGGCGCTGCCGGTGTCGGTGCCGCCGGTGCTGGTGCTGGTGCGGCAGAGACGGGTGTGCTCGCGTCGCCCGAAGAAACAACCGAGCCGGTGGGCACGATGGTCGAAATCACGGGCTTGGGAGAGTGGTTCAATGCCTTAGAGCGCTTGCGGAGCTGGGCGGCCAAGCTGTTGGGCGCAGGCTCCTCCTCTTCCTCCTCTTCTGAGCTTGGCTCCACCTCGGCCTCCATCGCCACTTCGGGAGAGGGCCCTGAAGGCGACGGCGTGACAGGAGCGCTGGCAAAGCCATTTGGGGGTGGAGGAATTGCAAAGGTAGCCATGGGATCCACGTGGTCATCTATGCCACCTGGCGACAACGAATGCACTTCTGCGGCGGCAGAAGACGTGACAGTTTGACTGACTCGGTGGTGACTTTGCATCTCTTGTAGCGATGGTGCGGGTGCAGGTGGCGGCGGTGGTGGGGCAGCTGCACTCCCGGCCATGGCCAAAGGCGAGGGCGCAGCAGGAACGGGATGTGTAGCGGCCTGCATCATGGCTGCCATGTGACCGGGCTCGGGAGCCATGTTGAGGTTGCTTTGGGACACACTTTTGGGAAAGGTCATGGGTGGTGGCGGTGGGAGCTCATCATCCTCCTGTACACTGTCGTCCAGAAGAATGCCGTCCGGCATGCCCCTTCCAAGCTGCACCTCTTGGGTCTGGCGGCGACGACGGAAGAGGCCCAGGGACTTGCGGGGTTTGGGCGTGCTTTCAGCTTCAGACGCACCGCCCCATTGCGATAGGTTGTCGCCGCCTTCACCCACGGTGCGGGCAAAATTATCGGCGGCTTGTTGAGCTTGTCGGCGGGCCGCTAGAAGCGAGTCAGATGAATCGCCTGCCACCTGGCGCCGCCGGCGTTCAGCTTCCCGCTCCTGTGCCTCGGTAATGTCAATGACAGCCGTGGTCGCGACGGACTGGCTGTCACTTGCAGAGTCATCTTGGAAGCCATCCACGCCCGTTTCGGTGATGTAGTCAATCTTGGCCTTGATCTGGGCTTGCTGCCGACCAATCACCTCTATTTCCGAGTATATCTTTTCCATCTTTTGCCGCATCGTACGAGCCTGGTTCTCACCCTTGTCCAGCACGGCCCCGGCCTTGGTGTAGTGGTAGTACAGACTCAAGAGGGATTCGATTTGCTCCTCCTTCGTGGCCAACTCGGCGCGTTTGTTATCCACCGTGTGTTGCAGAAGATTGCGCAGCTGACCCAAGGTCAGTTTGGTGGCCTGAGTATCAACGCGAATGACACGCTCCTCGTCGCCCGGCACCAGGTTGACCTCAAAGAGCTGGCGGCCAGGAAATTCGCGACGGCAGCGGTGCAAAAAGGTTCTTCGCTCAAACTCGGCCGAGAGAAGGTCGGCACGATGCTGTTGCTCAATCTTCAGATCGAGCGCCTGTTCGGCGGGCTGAGCCAAGATGTTGCAGCATGACTTGATAAAGGTCTGCAGCCACTCAAGTGTCTTTGTGGCCAAAGTGTCCGCCACCTCTGGAAATTGCTCATCCCGAAAGACGCGATAGGCCTCGTTGGCCGCGGCTAGCTCGAGCAGGTACTCGTACCGGGCCAACTTCGCCTTGCTCTCCAGCGAGCGCAGTTTACTGGCTTCTTTGTCCGCCACCTTTTTCTTGGCTATGCACGCACACCATGGCCCCCCGACCCGATAAAACCCGAGAGAACGAGACAGACATGATATTAGAAAGGCGAGGTATCTGAAGTTTTCACCCTGAAATGATGGGGTCAGCCGAGGACCCTACCTTTTTTTTTGCAGAGGGTTTGATACTCCTTGATGCTTGCCTCGTAAGTTTTGCGGGCCTGGAGTAGAGTCGACAGGACGCGACAGGACAGAGAAGGGCAAGTGGGGGCAAGGCCGGGCGGGACACGTGGCGTCCAGAGCCATTAGTACAGGCAACAGCAGGGATCGGAGGGAGCTCTGATGCTGAGTCTAGTCGGCGGAACGTACGGTCAAGACGGCTTCGTCCATGCAGTAGAGCTCTTCTTGCAGAGCGGTTAGAACCCGAAAGCCTGTTTTGAAGAGCTGGCGCTTTTCCTCAATGCGCTTCTCCATATTGGTATTGATGAGTGTGGAGAGTTCTTCGGCCGCGATTGCAATCATCTCGGCGTCTGTGGCGTGGGCCTTGAGCGTTTCGCGATACAGATCCTCCAGGAGGCTGTCGTAGTGAGTAGGGGTGAGGGTGAGGAAGACGAAAAGAAAGCTGATGGAACGCATTCGACAGACAGAGAGCATGAAGACGCACATGTTCTCGTGGTCTTTTTGATACAGTGAATCGTGCCACTTGCGCTTGGCAAATTGCTGCGTATCGATGTCGTTTGGGTTCAACCAGCCGTACGAATGTAAAAGGAGGACGAGGACAATCAAGAGAGAACAAGGCTATCAAGGGGGTTATGACAACGAACCTGGTTTACCAGCTTTTTGATGCCTTGGGCGTGCATCTGGTCGAGGGTGGATTTTTGACGCAGAAAGTCCTGTCGCATGCACCAACCACTCATAAGCTTGGACCCGTCGCTACATGAACAGCCAAGCCCGACGTGGTGAGAAGGTATCTGTACGCACTTGCAGATCCTCAAGGATGGTCACTTCATGACGGTGGGTGTCCTCGATGCGCTTCATCTATGCGAGGCATCGGACAAGTCAAGGCAGGTTTGAGGCAAGAACGAGCGCCCCTACTGTACAGGCGTTGGCGGGTCAAAGGAGAATGTGCTGACTTGTTCCTGCAGGAGCGTCGCGTTGGTTGAAGTTGCCTTGGCTGGCTTGGAGGCAGCTCCGGCACGCTCCTACACGGATAAGAAGATTGAAAGAGGTCGGTGAGGGCTGTGCCCGTTACTAAAAATCGGCAACAGAATTGAGCACTGACCATATTGATCAAGGTAAACTCCATGCGAAGCTCCATGGGCAGGCCGCTGGCTTGCTGCTTGGAATATTCCGTAAGAAGGGCGGTGCTCTGATGCTCCAGCATGTTGGAGTACAGCATCTGATTGATCCGTCCCAGAGAAGGACAGGAAGGAGCTTGTGTGAGTGCAAACGGGCGAATGGCCCGGCCTGTACTCTTGCATGGGCCGGAGACAAAGCGGGCAAAGCCGAAACAAACCTGAAGGCCCTGCGAGCAAGGCACAGACATGGTCGGCCCCTCAACTGTCGACGGCTGACTGGCCAAGGAGCCTGGACCAGAGTTGCCTGAGATGCCACTCATTTTTCGCAGCGGAAGGGAAGACATGGACAGATGGCTGCCGTGGCGGCCCAAAGCCGACACGGCGGCATCGCCGTTCATTGTGCGGACAGCGGCGGCAGCAGCAGCAACACACAAGGCCGAGCGTCAGCCGGCGCACGGGTAGGAAGGCGGTCTTGTCTAGCAGGGAGGCTGTTGTCTAATTCAAGGGAGAAGGCGCAATTTGGTATCCGGCATCCACGGACAACCATCAAGCACAAGTGAGCTGTCAAAGCAGGCAAGGCAATCATTGGTAGCCGCGTATTATACGGGGTGCTTGCGCGAGAAACACAAGGCCCACCGGCCAACGCACATGAAGAAGCGAGAAAAGCAGGGCAGAACGATCGAGGGGCCCAAATCAAGTGCCGTCAGGACGGTGGGACCTCCATCAACCAGCAACACTGACTAGGGCGCGGTACACACACAGGTAAAGACAGAGCACGCCAAGGAGAGGCAGGATGAAAGAGCAAGAAGGCATACCAGCACGAGCAAAAGCAACACCAAGGGTACACATGAGAGAGGTCAAGGCGAAAGGCAAGTCACCAAAAGCCGATCCAACCAGCGAGGAGCTTAAGAACCTTGTCTCTCTGGTTCTCGTCCGGAACGGCGCGACGCGGACAGTTTGCATGCCCGCAGGCATTTTCAGTTTTCGATTTTCCCAAAGCTAAACTTTTCAATTATGGAGAGGTAGTATTGGGTGCTTAATTATAGAGGGGTAGTGTTGAGTTTGAATAATTTTGACGGTTAACGACACACACACACACACACACACACACACACACACACACACACACACAGCGCGCGCTCAATCGGTTTGATGGCGACGGCGGCAGCAGCAGCAGCCGAGGCCACGGCAGCAGCTGGCTGGACACTGCACCCATATGTCAGCTCGAATGATGAGCTCAAGACTCGCCTTTGGTAAGACACTGATTCAAGTTTACCCGCCCCCTCGAACGTCTCAATGCTCACCGAGTGTTTGCTGACCTCGCTGAGCTCAGGTACGTCGTGCCATCCGACGCTGGGCAACATGCGCGCAGCGTCGGGCCGCGCTTGGGCAACTCGGTCGTGCTTGACCCGCGTGGCCCCGGTCGCCTTTTGTTTGCCGGCGGTGCAACACCGGATGGGATGTTTGACGACGTCGTGGGCCTTCGCCTCGGTGAGCTGGATCACGCACATGCGGCCCCTGACCTTGAGGAAGCACGCTCATGCGCGCGCCTTTGCCGTGGGTCTGTCCAATTGACTCTTCAGACACGCTAGCCTGGGAGGCCGTTCGCCCCAATGATCCCAATCCGACCGTCGGGCGCTACGACCACGCAAGCTACTATGACACCGCTTTGCAGGAGCTTGTCGTCTTGTTGGGCGCGGGCGTGGACCAGGCACTGGCCGATCTGCGCTACTACGACCGCTGTAAGTCGTTGGACGAGCCCTGGCCTCTTGCACGCATCCGTCCACGTGTTCTCAAGAGCCCTTTCTTTCCCGTCCTCACGTTACTGGGTGACCTCTGCGAAGCCAAGCGGACCTGGACTTTGCTCAAAGCCACGGGCACAAGCCCATCCCCTCGTACCTGCCACAGCTGGGCCGAAGGTGAGACGGCCTCAACCTCACCATCCTGAGTGACCAGGCCAGAGCTGTGCTTTTCCACTCTTCTCATGGACGTGGTTTTGGGCATGTGATGCCGCAGATGACGCCAACCTGTATGTGTTTTGTGGTGGCGAGAGTGGCACCACGCCTTGTGCCGATCAGAAACTGTACCGATTCAGCAAAGGTACGACCGAGCTCCACCCAGGGCCAAAAAAAGAAAAAAAGAAAAAAAAAAAAAAAGCAACAATGTATTGTCTGATTTCATCGGCAGCAGGTTGCTGGCAAGCGGCCAGATCCTTGACATTGTGCGCTCTCATCACCCCGTGTGCATCACCACAATGAACTCAGCTGATCGCATATGGTCACTGTGCACCAGCGAGCACAGTCCCGCGGCTCGCCAAGCACATGCCATGGCCTTGTCGCAAGACGTCATCTATGTTCATGGGGGCATGATGGGCCAGGAGTGGCTGGACGACTTTTGGTGCTATCGGGACGGAGGTTTGTGACCGCACCCCGCTAGGGCCGGCCGGCAAGTTGTGCGCTCCCCAAGGGCTTACGCCGTCCCACGTACGAGCTTAGCTTGGGACCGTGTTGAGGAAACGAGGCCTGCGCCCTGTGCCCGCAGTGGTCATTGCCTCCACGCGCTGGCAGATGGTCGCCTGGTGCTCTTTGGTGGGCTGGCCATGACCGTGTCTGGGCCTGAGGCCCTGGATGATCTCTGGCTCTACGACCCCGGTCAGTATTTTAGCAATTGTTCTCCGCTTGGGGGATCCGGGAGACCCCTCTCGCGCAAACGGTCATCATAGCGCTGTAGCTTGACTGACAAAGCGCCTCGTGACCGATTGTCCCGTGCAGCCACTAACAAATGGCAGGAAGTTGAGTTTGAAAACGCTCCCGTAGCGGCTCGTTTTGACTTTGCCTCGCTGATGGTCGATCATCGATGCTGGTACCACCCTGGTGCAACGGACGCGCCGCAAAGCAACCCGACAGCGAGCCGTGATACCCAGCCGGTGGGTCTGCAGGACGTGACGGAGCAGTTTGGCGCTGTTGTTGAGGGCGCAGCTACAACAGCGCCCCCTCAACCAGAAGATTCCCAGCCTGACAATTCGCCAGCCCCCAGCCCTTCCTCTCCTGATACTCCTGCGGTGCCCCTCCCCTCCCACCATGATACGCTTGTGCTGTACGGCGGCATGGACATGCAAGGCAATGTCCATAGCGACTGCGTCGTTATCCGCCTGGCCTGACTCTATCAAGAGTCCATGATGGCTTCAATTTATTTCTCCGCCTTCGCGCCTCGAATATGTGTTTGCTCTTTTGGTCAGCGTCAGCCACAGCCACATCAGCCCCGCACAACCCCGCACAACCTCGCACATTAGCAGCTTTGACGACCCCCCTGTCTGCCACCAACCTCGCGGGCAAGCACTCGATCGACTCTCGCCGTCAGAACGACACAAATCAGAGCTCAGCTGAAAAACAAGCTTCAATAACTCTGACAAACGCGTATTAATCGCAACAGATACATTTTACTGTTTAACATCAAATCTACAACAACTACAACATCATCAACATCAAGTTTTGCTCTGCTTCCTCTTCTTCTTCTCTTCCGACGCCCGCCCCGGCTCCTCGGCCCAGATCTCGATGAGATTTGGCAGCCAGAAGGCGAACAAGTTGATCATCAGATTCCCTAGCTGCCTGTAAACTGGGTGGCATCGCAAAGGCGGTCCGCGCTTGTTCAGAAGAGGACAGCGTCAAGACACGTTTTTGGAGCCCGTTGGCAAGCACCGGTTGATGCTTGCATGACTTGCTTTGTGTGTTGTTGCTGTGACGTTGGCACGGGCCAGGCGTCTTTTATCAGCACCGCGCAACTGCTTTTTCAAGATCAAAGCGTGTCGCTTGTGTTGAAGGGATACTCAACTTGGCCGGCGCCATGGCGCAGCTCGGTGCGCACCTGGAAATGCTTGACCCCATGGTATGCCTGGCACGCCCCCCCGCCCCCTTGAGTTACTCGTCAAGGCCTTGTGTTGATGTTTCGCCCCCCACACCTCCCCCCACACCTGGTTCAAACTCACGGCTGCTCGCTTGCTCCCAATGTCTTGGTGGCTGATTGTAGGTGGGAAACTCTAATATGCAACCTGTCTCGTGGGTCTTGACGCTTGGCCTCATTTGCAGCTTCGGCCTGGCTGCCGTCATGGGAGCCAATGATGTAGGTGGCACGCCCTCCTCCGCCCCTTCAGTAAAAACCCCTCCAACTCCAACTCACAGTACATTCGTATTGCCCACACGGTGTCTGAATCCATCCCTCTCCCTTTCTCTCCAGATTAGCAACTCATTTGGTACCTCAGTGGGTGCCGGGGTACTGACGATCCGGGCGGCCGTCATC